>NC_060272.1:1750459-1837824 GCF_021613505.1 Equus quagga
AGTCAGGAGCTGTCAGCATTCCAGGCACTGCGTCTGAACAATCATCATCACACATCTAAGGAGCCACAAGTAGCAGGACTGGAGTACGTTACACATATCGATGGCAGTGGAGGGTCAGACGCAGACTGAAGGGAAATCATAAAGGACCTCGGGTGTCTATTAATACACCTTATTTTATCGTGTAGGTAATGGGAAATCACCAAGCAATACTGTGACATACAGTCACGCGTTGCTTAACAACGAGCACGTGCTCTGAGAAATGCATCACTAGGTGACATCATCATTGTACAAACAGCACAGAGTGCACTTGTGCAAACCTGGATGGTAGAGCCTACTACACACAGTACTAATCTTACAGGATCACTGTCGTACATGCAATCTATCATTGACCGAAACGTCGTTACGCAGCACGTGACTGTAATCAGATCTGTGTTTTAGGAAGACCATTCCTGTGATAGTTTAAAGGATGAACTGGAAACAGGGAAGGTTGGAAGTGGGAAAGATGTCACTGGAAAAGAGACAAGAAGAGACTAAAACAACAAAACAGACAAATGAAACGCCTGACATCTACTAGTGGTAACAAGATGGAAAGGACCATCTGTCACCTCAAAGCTATTTAGAAAACGAAATTTTCAACTTAGTGACTAGATGGTGGGAGGGAGAGAGGAAAAACAAGGTGACTGAGGTTAGAATTAATGAATTTTCTCTTCACATTCAGTAAGAAAAATCAAATCCTTTTAAATAATTTTGACATAAAACACATGCTCCTAATATACTAAGGCAATGACATTTTAAAAAAGCTTTGGGAAACTTTAAAGTTCACAAAATTACTTACTTTGTCCAGTTTTCGTGACCGAAGCGCATGAGCCGCTCTATGATACTGTGCTGTCAGGTAAAGACACTGAGCCAACCAGTAAATGTCCTGGGGCTCCTCTGGAGGGAAAAATTACATAAGTGGCCAGAGGTACAAGGAAAAACAGAAAGAGTCTTAAAGATGGAGAAATCAGAAAAAATATTAGAATTTGTCACTTACCATGAGAGAGTGAGGCTACTTTATCTGCCCAAAATAAAGCACTTTGATACTGTTGCTGTATCCAAAAAAAAGAGAAAGTGGTAACTGCCCTGTTATTTCAAGTGTTAAACAGATATCTAATATTATTAGAATGTTATACAATAAATTGACATCTCAATACAATGACGTTTTACATGTAGTAGGCGTCTATCAATGAAACCTCTATCTTATATCTCAGCTAGGTGAGTTTTAATTCAATTGTACAATAAAAACATTATTAAAAGATCTTTGATATACACAGTTCAAGAAGGCAGGTTTTTTTTAAACTTATACATCACAAAACTGTATCAGCAAGTATCAAAAACGGTAGATAATTTCACTGGCTATTTTGCAATATCTCATCATTAGCAACGGTCCTCAGTCTTTCCAGGATCTTTGCCTCAGTTTTCCTGGATGCAAACCAGGAACTCTGCTGCCAGTCAATCTGGAGGAGGAACGCTTCTGGGACGGGTACCGGACTGCCCAGTTTAAGTGCCCTAAGCGGGGAAACCAGGCCTGTCTGCGCCTCCCCATCCTCAGAGCCAGAGCTCAAGAAGCATCTGTTCAACTCAACTGACTCCCGGACAATCCAAACACAGCTCTCCAGCGCGGTGCAGACACCCGGCAGCAGCATCTCACGTCCAATTCTGAACATTTCACCTTTAACATGATCTTCCCTCCCCTTCTTTGTTTCCAATTTATCGGGAAAGCGTACATTTTACAAAAACCGGTGACATCATAGGTTAAACTGAAGCTGCTGATTCTGGAGACAATTCTTTCCTTAAACACTGTTTGCTGTACGTTAAAGGGTGGTGCAGGAAATGCAGATGTAGTTAACATGAACTTTTTAAAGTACTGATTTGAGACGACATGCTAGTTTGTATCTTTATTCATTGAAATTCAGCAAAATAAAAATCAGAGCTAAACTTCTCAAAAAACTTTCGTATTAGCTAACTAAATTCAAACACTGCCCTGCAATTTTCCTCCTAAAGTCATCCTTCCACTTCCACTGACCGCTAAGTACGCACGGAGCCCCCACGGCGCCCCCGATGCCAGGGATCCCACGGCACGGAGCCCCCACTGCGCGCCCGATGCCCGGGTGCGGCAGCACGGAGCCCCCATTGTGCGCCCGGTGCCCGGGGTCCCACGGCACGGAGCCCCCACTGCGCGCCCGATGCCCGGTGCCCGGCCGCACGGAGCCCCCACTGCGCGCCCGATGCCCGGGTGCGGCACCACGGAGCCCCCACTGTGCGCCCGATGCCCGGGTGCGGCAGCACGGAGCCCCCACTGCGCGCCCGATGCTCCGGTGCGGCCGTCCACAGAGCGGCCAGAGCACGCGCGAGGATCACCCCGCTCCCGGCTGCCCTCGTCCGGCTGCGGACCGGGCCGGGGCCGCGTCCTCCCTGCGGGGTTCGCCCCAAACGAGAGCCTCGGGCCAGCCCGCCGTGCGCACCGGGCCCCCAGCCGCACTGCCCACCTGGTCCAGGTACTGCCGCACACGCTTCCGCAACCGCTCCAGGTTCATGGCTGCGCCGCCCGGCGAGCCAGCCTTCCCGCCGCCTCCGGCCGAACCCGCCCGACCCTGGCGCCGCCGGAACTTCCGCTCCTCCAGGCCCCGCCCCGGAAGTCCTCGGCCGACTCGCCCCCTCTGGCGCCTGAAAGGGGGATCCCGCCGTGGGTTCCGAGCGCCATTTTGGCCCCTGCGGCCGGTCCTCGGGGCACCGTGGCCGCCCGTCCTATCCTGCCGACCTTCCCTCGCGGGCCGTGCGCCCGGAGCCCACGCGGCGCCGCCTGGCGGGGTCTTGGCGGGACCGGCGGTTCGTGCGGGACGCGGGGGTCCTTGCGGGGATGGGGGTTCCGTGCGGGACGGGGGGTCCTTGCGGGGACGAGGGGGGCGCTTGCGGGGGCGGGGGGGGGTCCTTGCGGGGACGGGGGATCCGTGCGGGACGGGAGGGGGTCTATGCTGGACGCGGGGTCTATGCGGGACAGGGCGTGCGTGCAGGACGGGGGCGGGGGTCCTGGCAGGACAATGATCTGTTGTGATTGCTGCAGGACTCTGAATAAACTGAAAGCCATTGAACTGTACATTTTACGGTATGTAAAATATATCTCAATAGAGCTGTAAAAAAACTTCCTTGACAGGTTGAATGCAAAAAGAAACATCATTTAAGTATTTTGTACTTGATTCATTGTACACACATGATGCTAGCAGCTAGGTGTTTGAAGATGAACAAGTTATGTGCACTGCTCAGAGCTCCCTGCCTTATGAGGATGGTCATTACAGTGTCGATGAAAATAATCCATAACCAATCTATAAATGAAAATTTGGGTGAGTTTATTTTGAGCTTAAATCTGAGGATTATAACCCGGGGCCTTTCTTCCCGAAGGAACAAAGGGCACCAAAGAGGTGGGGTGCACAGAGTGGTTGTATACCCCCAGAGAGGATGTTTCACATAGGATTGAAATGTCCCTTTTACAGTAGTCACGAGACTGCTCTGTGGGCACAGCGATTGATGGACACAGCAGGTAGGTCTGCTCTCTCAGTGAACACAGCAGGGTGGCAGTCTGTTGTCTCCAGCTGACTGGTCACAGGTGAGCTGGGTGGTCAAAGGTGAGTGCAGCAATCAGTTCCTAGCCTAAGGAAAGATGCTTATCCCTAAGGAAATGCTAATGTGGGGGGAAGTTGCACCTTTATCTCAAGGGCCTTTGTTCTGGCCACAGGAAATGCCTAAGCAGATATACAATGCGTGCTCAACAGCCACAGTTAGGCCCTTTTGGAAAAAACAAAGTCAGGCTGAATTAGGTTTATATCAAATGGCTTCCTCATATACTCCAGTATATCCTATTGCTTGCCATTTTTATTTGTCGACAGCCTGTAAAAGGAAAAGGTGAAGGACAGTTTAATAACCCATGGGGGCTGCCATGGCGGAGCGGTTAGGTTCACACACTCCGCTTTGGTGGCCCCGGGTCACGGGTCGGATCCTGGGCGGGACACGGCACGACGTCAGGCCATGCTGAGGCGGAGTCCCACATGGTACAACCAGAAGGACCTACAACCAGAATATACAACTATGTACTGGGGAGCTTTGGGCTGAAGGAGAAGAAAAAAAGAGATTGGCAACAGATATTAGCTCAGGGTCAATATTAAATAAATTAATAAAATGCCCAATAAGTTAAAAAAAAAAACTCGTTTAGAAAACTGATTAAGGAAGTCACAGTATACTGACATAGTGGAATGCCATGCAGCTGTTTAAAAGAACGAGGCAGTTCTGTGTGTACGGAATTGGAACAATCTCCAAGATGTGTTAATGGAGGAAAATCAATGTATAGGAAGGTGTTTATTGCATGTGTCCATTTGGGTACAACAGAAAACTAAAGAATAGGTGGAAAAATCCTTAAACTATCCCTGGAAGGACCAGTTAGAAACCTGGAAACTGCACAGTGCCTCTGGGAGGAGTGCTGGGAGCTAAGAGATGAGTGTGGGAGAGACTTTTCCCTGGATGTCTGTGCTTTTGAATTTCAGACCATGGACATGTATTGTGTTCTTAAAAGTAGATACAAGTTTTATAAATATAAAAGCCTAAGAAAGAAAGAAAATGCAGAGAAGCCAAAAGAACATGAAACTTCCCATAAGAATCCCATCACTCAAAAGTTCTCTCCCTAAATTTGTGACTATTCTGCCACGTCCCTTTGTGTGCGTACACATATGCTGGGTGGTATTTCTTTCCCTTTCCTTCTACCTCCTGTAGGGGAGGAGGACATTTCCTCTCCCCAAATGGGGGTTCGTCTAGCTGGAGAACGAAGTAAATTCACGTGAGACAGAATAGCAAGAGAAAATTAAACAAAGCTGTATGAGGAACCATGGCCCGGGGCCTTTCTTCCCAAAGGAAGAAAGGGCACCGAAGAAGTGGGGTGCACAGAGTTGTTATATAGCCCCCAAATGGGGTGTTTCACATATGATTGAAAAGTCCCTTTTACAACAGTCACGAGGCTGCTCTGTCAGCACAGCGCTTGATGGAAACGACAGATAGGTCTACTGTCCCAGTGAACGCCGCGGGGTGGCAGGTGTGTTGCCTCAGGCTGGGGGGGGGGGGGGAGCGGTCCACAGATGAGAGCCACAATCGGTTCCCAGCCTAAAGAAAGATGCTTAATCTTTAAGGAGATGCCAACGTTGGGAGGGGGAGGGAAGTCAGTTACAGGAGGTTACCAGACTAGCACAATAAAATGCAGATTTTAAGTCCTCACCTTTGGTATTGATTAAGAGTTTTTGGAGAGTAGGTCATCGCCTTTCTTCTTCCTGGTACAGAGAGGGAGGCACCTTTTACAGATAGAGATTTACCTTACAAATGTAAACGTGTCCTAACAAAGGGCAAGTTCCATTCCTCCTTCCCTGTCCCAGTTTATCAAAAGCAATCAATCTCAAATAATCCTGATGCCAAAGAGCCATATCTTGGGGTGGCCAATTCCAGGTCCCCACACTCCTCACCCCTTCCATGCAAGCAGGTAGTAATCAGCTCTGTGCTCGTTAATATGAGGGAGGGACGCAGCAAGGTATATTCCAAGCCTTATTTTCAACTGCTTCTATTTGTTTAATAATATTCATATATAATTGTTTGCATATTACCTCCTTGTTTTATCTCTTGTTGTGTGAGCTGCACGAATACACTCTCTTTGTAGAAGATTCCCACAGTGAAGGTGGCACAGACTGGACCTTCCACCCCCTTCCCTCCTCCTCTTCCCGGAAACAATCACTGTCAGTGTTGTGCATTTTCTGCTTCCTTCTGTGCCTTGGATGCACATATGCACATTTACAAATATATATCTTCTTCTTTTCTACAAGAATGAGATGATAAAATATGTAATTATTATGAGAATTGCCTTGTTCACTGGTATACCTTGGAGACCTTTCCCCATCAGAACCTGCTTTGTTCTTTTTGAGGACTGGAAAATATTTCCTGTTATAGTCATTGGGCTAGGCTGGAGTATGATGCTTTAGAAACTAATCCTTCATGTCACACCTGAGTGGCTGTGGTGTGTCAGCTTGACTGGAGCTCAGGATACCCAGAATCTTTGGTCACACAATTATTCTGGGTGTGTTTGTGAGGGTGTTTTGAATGAAATTAAGATTTGAATTAGTAGACTGAGTAAAGCAGTTCCCTCCCCCCCCCAATAATCCATTAAAGGCTCAAATAGAACAGAAAGGTAGAATATGAGGGAATTTGGTTTCTCTGCCCAACTGCTGGAGCTGGACCTTGATCATCTCCTGCCTTTGGACTCAGACACGCTCTGGAACTCACACTGTTGGCTCTTCAGGGTCTCCAGCTTGCAGTCTGCAAATCCTGGGGCTTCTCAGCCTCTGTAAGTGCGTGAGCCAGTTCCTTATAATAAATCATATATGTGGATGCACACACACACAAACATATATGTATATTCTATTGGTTCTGTTTCCCTGGGCAACCCAGATTAATACAGTGGCCATTTCCTCCAGGAAATCTTTGAGCTCCCCAAGTTGGACTTAAGTGTCCCTCCTACACTTTTTAGTGACACTTTTCCTCATAGAAACACCATTATAGTTGTATGTTTGGTTCCCATATCACCTTGTAGTCTTCATGTTCCTTGAGGGCAATATGGGGGTGGAGGGGGGAAGAATATGAAGAGAGGAAAATAAATAGAATTTTCTCTATTAGCCAGATCACCCTCAGGCATTAAACATTTGCAGAGTTCTAATTTTGTTTGCTAATCTCCAATTACTACCTGAAATGGGTCTCACCTGGCTAACGTCAAGGTGTTGGCAAGGCTGTTTTCCATCCAGAGGAAGTCTTTGAAAAGACTTAAACAATTATTAAGTCAATGATTTGCAAACATCTCTGTTGTCGTTTTACAATGACAGTTGTGCAAATGTGGAGTTAGCCTCTATCCAAACATCAGACCTTGATTTCGGTGCACTTCTTCGTGTCCTGCTGGGCTTGCTGTGGGCATCCTTCCAAGGGTCTGCACCCAACACCTACCCGTTCAGGCTGTGATGGCCCGGTGTCTTCAGCAGAGCTGGGCAGCAGGAGCTCAGCGTGCAAGCACTTCCACCTGCCGGACACCAGGCCACAAGGAGGCTCTGCATGATGATGCAAGGAGCGGAGGCTCTTAAGGAGAAAACATCTTCGTTGATACCTGTCCTTTGAATTCGCTTCTATCCAGTTAAATGGCGTTTGATAAATAGATGTTTCTTAATTTAAGTTGAGGCTTTCTGTTGGTTTTTAAATGTGTGGCTTTGTGATACTTCCTCTCGAGGAGAATGAGACCCTGCAAGGGCAACTTACCTGTGCCAGGTCACGGAGCCAATCAGGTCAAGGCCACAGCTCGAACGCAGGCATTGAAACAATGATGACTTCTGTTGTCCTACCCATTAATCACTCTAACCTGGGAGTTTAAGCAAATGCAAGTTCCGGAGGAAATATTTTGGGGCCAATGGTCATCTCAGAATCTTCAGAGCACTGCCAATTGTTTGCTTCCGTGACCCTGTGTTCACTGGAGCACTGGGGAGATCTGTCTTGCTGGGCCTCTCACAGGTGTATTATTCTGAGCGTGTCTCCATTAAGGAAGACTGTTGGTTTGTTTATTGATTTATGCACTTGGTCGAAGTTAGGGTATGTGATCAGGGGCGTCACATTTCTGTGTCAGTGGGGGTCACGGATAACTCATATGCACAGGGCTTGACAGGAACATGGGAATTATCAAGTCTGCTGTTCGGAGCCGTCCTGCCCAGGACTGCCTCTGGGGCTTGGGAAAAGGAATACTCTGACGCATCAACATGGTGTGAGGGGGCAGCTTCTCCAGGGAAAATGCCTCGGGGTGACCGTATTCTGCCCATGCTGTGAAGGGATGCCTGGAGAGGACTCACCGTGTCTCTTGTGCCTCCAGCCTCACCTCCTGAAACTGCAGCATTAATATGACTGCAAAGCTGCCTGAAGCCAGCCATGTCACCTGGGCATGGCATCTAGTTCTAGACACTGTCTTCCTAGCAACCAGCGCATCCTGCCATGCCTTTGCAAATCATAACAATGACCAGTCATCATACGCATGCCCCACTGTAGCTTTACAAAGACAGCCTGTCTGTGGACACGGGCAGACGGTTACTTGAGGTGACAGGCTTGACCAAGCCTTTACATCAAGGTAAATGTCCAATTCACAGATGTCTTCTCTAGCTGCTTACCTGATTGTCTGTTTAAATATATCCAGTTAACTGAATAATGCTCTGATTTTGTGTCAAGCAGACACAAACCTCATTATTAGCCAAGGAGTGGTCATCACTCTCAGTTTTGATGTCAAATTCAGGAAAGCGCTTTTTAATATAAAGTATTCTTCTCATTGATTCATTCACTTGTATTTTTAATCTCATGTGCCCCCTGTTGTGCCAGGAGCTGGCATGGCAAAGGGAGGATGGAGCTGGGAAACCTGCAGCCCAGCAGGGGGAGGCGGTGAACGCAGCGCCTTAGGACTGCTGAGCACAGGAGGGACCTCAGCCGCAGGAGCAAGGCCTGGTGCATCGTGAGGCAGGGAGGTGGGGGAGGAGAGAGGGTGGTCAAAGTGGACAACAGAAGGATGGGTTGACTCACTGAAGGGGCCTGGTGAGTGGTGAGAGGAAGCCCAGCTCATTCAGGGAGTGAAGAGCTCAGGCGGGCCGGTGCGTGGAGAGTGAGGGCATGAGGGGTGGTGAAGTCTCCTGCAGGAGGGTCAATGTGTGGGCGGCAGCTGGGCCAGCACTGGGAGCATTTCATGAGCACACATGCTGTTTGAGCCAAGATACATTATCACTGTTTAAGACACAGTGCTAAAAACAAGCTTTATAAACAGGAGCAGTGGGGCCAGCCCGGTGGCATAGAGGGTAAGTTCGCACGTTCCACTTCAGTGGCCTGGGGTTCACCTGTTCAGATCCCGGGTGTGGACAAGGCACCACTTGGCAAGCCATGCTGTGGTAGGCATCCCACATATAAAGTAGAGGAAGATGAGCACGGACATTAGCTCAGGGCCAATCTTAGCAAAAAAAAAAAAAAGGAGGAGAAGGATTGGCAGCTCGGGGCTAATCTTCCTCAAAAAAAGAAAAAAACAGCAGCAGCGTATCACTGGAAAAAAGTGTGAAATCATTTAAACTGGAGGCACACACACATCCCCATAGACACCTGTGTATGTATGGCCTTATTAGCAGCAGGACCCCCTCTGCCCCTGGCCCCTCAAACACCTCTATTTTGTTGGGCAAATACTTTGATTATCTACTTAGTGTAGGATGAAAGACCTACAAGGGTCCTGTTTAGAAAAGAAAAAGAAAGATGTTTGCTGAGGTGCTGGTAAGGTTTGGGTTTTGGGTTTGGGTTTTGTTGAGTGTGAGGTGCAAGCTGAGGGCTGGAGCAGAATTGTCCAGGGAAGTAGAAGAGAGATGCAAGCTACATAGGAAAAGGGAGAGAGAGAAAGTGGGAGATGGAGCTGGAACTCAGAGTAGAGTTAGGGGGCACTTTAAAAGGAACTTTGAAGGATGTTTACTGTGTGAGGCTCGAGGTAAGCCAGCATTTCTCTCTTCCTGTGAAGCTGTTGGTGATATCTACCTTCACAGCTAGTGTGTATGCAGCTGGAGGTCTCCTCCAGGGGTGCCTGTGGCCCCAAGGAGCACAGTAGGATGCCCTGGGTCAGCGTGGGTCCATTCTCTTGGGGAAAGGGAACCCCCATGCTTTGAGCAGTGGAGAAGGGGTTCCATAAAAATCAAAGGCCTTCATGTTCCAGAGGAGAAGGAGAAGAAACAATCGTCTTTCTCATCAGTGAGAGTGGTCAGGGACTGCAAGCAGCAATTGTGACTGATGAGTCCTGCTCATGCATATATAGAAAATGTGCCTTGTGCCAATAGTGCAAATTACCATTTAAACAAAGGAAAATGCCAGAGGGACGAGACACACTTAACTGGTATTTGCTCCGCTATCTGGACCTACTTCTAACCAACAGCATTGCTGGTGAGCCGTGAGTCCTATGGAAATGGTATTTCACATGGATTTTAGGTAAGGATCCGAAGAAGTTCAGGACACGCCACCCCAAAACACGCCACTTTGGTATATTATCTTGAGAAGCAGCAGATGCAAGAAGGGCTCTCTGAGGCCCCTTTCTACCTAAAATCAGGGCATAAAAGCTGGTAGGAAGGGGCCCTCCTGCACCAAGATGAGAACGTTCTTACCACCAAAGATGGGGAATCTCCACAAACCAACCTGTTAGAACAGCCCCAGTCTCCCGCTGGTTCCCCCGTATGTTTCCTTATCACCGTCCCACGATTTACTGCCTTGAGCCCAGGCCTGTCTGTCTTGTCGCCTCCCTCAGTTTACTGTTCTCTGTTTAAAAAGGTGTATGGGCTCTTGGGCTGATGGTTTCTTCAGGTTTCATTTTCCTTTTGAAGACTCCCTGTACACGTGAAGACATTGACAAATAGAAATGGCAAGCACTAGGATATATTGGAGTATATAAGGAAGCCATTCGGTGTAAACCTAATTCGGCCTGACCTTGTCTTTCCAAAAGGGCCTGACCAAGGCGTTGAGCATGCATTGTATATCTGCTTTAGATATTCCCTATGGCAAGAACAAAGGCCCGTGACATAAAGGTGCAACTTCCTTCTCCCTCCCAAGTTGGCATTTCCTTAAGGATTAAGCATCTTTCCTTAGGCTAGGAACTGATTGGTGCGCTCACCTGTGACCACCCAGCTCGAGACAATAGACTTGCCTCCTGCTACGCCCACCAAGATAGCAGACCCACTACCTGCTGTGTCCATCAAGTGCTGTGCCGACAGGGCAATCTTGTGACTATTGTGGGAGGGACATTTCAATCATATGTGAAATATCCTGTTTGGGGGTATATAACCACTCTGTATACCTCACTTCCTTGGTGCCCTTTCTTCCTTTGGGAAGAAAGGCCCTGGGCCATGGTCCTCAGATTTTAGCTCAGAATAAACTCACCCAAATTTTCACTTATAGATTGGTTATGGATTATTTTTGTCGACATGACCAAAGTTGTAGAAAGAGGAAATCCTAGCTGAAGAGTCCTAGGTAACTCGTAAGCGCCGGTGCTGGCTCCTTGGCCGCCCAGCATCTTTGTCTGAGCTGCAGCTCCGGGGGAACTACTGCAGGTACCGCTTCCCATGCATCCACTGGCTCCCCACTGAGGTCTGGGGAGCCACGCTGGCCAGGGGCATTTTGTTTCTGTGGAAATCCCTGGCCAGACGGGTGTTTGGTCAGCCAGGGTCGTCAGAAGGTTGTGGTGAGGTCCAGGTCATGGCACCTGAAAGCCAGCGAGGACCCAGTTTAGAACACTGGGCTCCCTCCTGGGGCTTCAGCTGCTGTTTGAGGGTCAGTTCTCTCTGGTTTCTCCTAACCTACCATTGGCTGTATGAAAGCAGTCTGGTCCTTGAAGGAGTAGCCAGCCTCTCAGCTGTCTTAGGACAGTGCAGTTGTGTTGAGGGGAGAAGACAGTTAAACACACACAGCAGCCCTCATTGATGAACACCAGGAGCCATGGCCACTTCGTGAGCCGGGCGAGGCCCCCCCTTGGCTCGGACTCAGCAGGACAGGCAGCGCTGCGGACTCGAAGACACACTGCAACTGGCTGTTCTCAAGTCGGCTTCAATGTCGGCTGCCCTGTTCCCCGCCTGGAAGTCGCGTCAGGTTCAGTTTTAGGTTTCATCGCGCCCTGTTGGTGTTCTGTCCCACCTAGCTGTGGAGCCCGACTTCTGCTCACAGGCTGCACTTTTCCTCCTGGGCACGTCTCCCCTCCTGCCCAGATGGAGGCTTCTGGGAGTAAGAAGCTCTAGACCTCCCTCTGGAAGGGCCGCCCGGGTGTGCACTTCCGGAACATCCCCTCACATTCAGGACTGTGGCAACCAGAGGGGCCTGCGTGCACTCCCAGGCCGGAGGAGGGAGGCCGCCCTCTCTGTGCGGGCACAGGATCCTGAGCCCAAGAGCGGCCGGGTGTAGTCACCCACCTCTGGCTAATTTAGCAGCAAGCACGAGGGTGAACTACGTAAAACTTGACAAAATTGGCCCAAAGGAGACTTGGAGTTTCTGGGAGCCCTGTGCTCGCTGCCCTCGGGAAAAGGGAGCACGGCCACCACATGGTGGAGCTCTCACCTGCGCTGCGGACACAGAAGAGGGCCAGGGACGAAGACGGAAGCTGGCTGGGTCAGCGGAGCCCCTCCTCTACCCGGCAGGAGGCTTCTCCCTGCCTCCCCTAGTGCCCACACAGCATGACAGCAGGACCCAGCGCAGCCCAGCAGGACACAGTGCGGCTCAGCATGGCTGCCCCTCCGCCCACATCACCGTTCCTGTTCATTGTATTTTTGATGATTCAAAAGCATTTCAAAGTTTTACGTATTTAAACTAACTTAACACAGTGTAATTATGGGACAAACACATCTCTTCACCTGAAAACTTACCCAATACTTTACTTTTTCAAGTTATCTTCAAAATCAGAGCTCCTGGCCCTAATGGGTGTGAATGGAATAAGGCCCCTCTGCCGACTGAAGAGCCTCTAAGCAGAGCTCAGCAAGGAAAGAGCGGTGCAGTGGGAAGTCCTGCACCATCTTCCTGCAGGGAGCTGCTGCTTCCTCGCGGGGAACGTGGCAGTCTTTGTAAGCTGTCAGCTCTCTGGGAAGCGGCAGGCAGAAAAGAAGATGCCCCAGTTCTGTGATGGACCATTTAAATTTCGTTCACTGCGGTTCTTCAGGAAAGGCTGCAGAGACCAGGCAACTGGACAACTCTGGAGTGATGTGGTCTTCAGGGTGAGGACAGAGGCACAGAAACATGACTGGACCGCCGGAAAGTGCAGCTGACGTCAACCCTTAGCTCCACTGTTAAAAAGAGGTGCAAACACGAGGGCAAAAACCACGCACACAGTCGCTGCCAAGAGGCCGCTGTTTCCCAAATTTAGCACCAACTCAGACATTTAACACAGCATCGTTCCCAGTGTGAGGCTTCAGGTCAGGGGAGGGATGTGGACAGCCTGGAGGGGTTTGAAGAGCGACCCTACAACTCACTGAAGGCCAAGCGTAAGCCTAACACCATCTCACTCTGTGGATGAAGGGTTCAGAGAGATTGAGTAACCTGCTCAGAATCACTCAGCAGATCGACTGAAGAGTCAGAATTCTCATCGAGGTCTGTCTGACTCCAGGTCCACGATTTTAAACACCATTGACTAAGGGGCCCCCTGCAAGGAGGAGTAAAGGACCTGGGATGCTTATTTAGATATTTGTTAAAGTAACAATCACAGGTTTTTAAGGTAAATTACAAAAATCCGCCAAAGAATTATAAACAAATCCACAACAGCACAAAATATGGTAACAGAGTAACTATTACCTATTAATTAGCTAGAAAAACTAATAGCTAGAGAAAAAAATCTAATTCAAAAACCTTTAATTCTCAGTATTACTCTGCATAATTTGTTTCCAGCCCTCAGCCTGAGAAGCACAAAGATGGTTTTGCTGCATCATCTGGGAGAGTGCATCGTGCAGACACACAGGGTGCTGCTCACGCACATTGACAGCTGTGCTCAGAGTGACAGCTGTGGAGGGGACCCAGCTGCAGGCCAGCATCCCTGGGGCCCAGGGGTGGCTCTGGCATCGGGGACCTGGGCAGCCTGGCCGTCCCCGTTACCACTTCTCAGACTCAGCTTCTTTCTCAGTCGTGTTCTGAGTCCTCCCCTCCCTCTTCACTTTCTGGGTCCAGGCGTGCATGTGGCCTTGCTCAAGTTCAGTTTCAGTTCCTGCTGGATCAAAAACATGTATAAAAACAAACTCTTTCCTTAGGCAAAGACAGTAAAGTATCAGTTTACTAGAATGCATGGGAAATGAAGTATTTCAATTCATTGACAATTCTTCTTTATTTAGAATTAATCACATAATCTTTTCTAAAAATAACAGCTTCATTGATACATAATTCTATATCAAAAAATTCACCCTTTCAAAGTGTATATTTCAATAGTTTGGGTATATTCAGAATTATGCAATCATCACCAAATCCAATTTTAGAAGACTTTCATCACTCCCCCACAAAAAACCCCATACTCCTTAGCTATCACTCCCCAGTTCCCCTCGTCCAGCCCCTGGCAACCACTTATCTACTTTGTGTCTCTATAGATTTGCCTGTTCTGGACATTTCATATAAATGGAATCAGATAATATGTGGCCTTTTGTGGCCTTCTTTCACTCAGCATAATATCTTCAAGATTTATCCACAATGTAGCACATGCCAGAACTTTATTCCTCTTTATGGTTATATAATATTCCCTTGTATGGTTATATCACAGTTTATCTGTTCATTGATTGATGGACGTTTGGGTTGTTTCTACTATTTGGCTATTATAAATAACTCTGCTATGAAAATTCGAGTTTTTTGTGTGGATGTAGGTTTTCCATTCTCTTGGGTAGATACCTAGGAGTGGAATTATTAGGTTATGTGGTAACTTTATGTTTAACTTTTTGAGGAAGAGCCAGACTGTTTCCCATGTGGCTGCAGCATTTGACATTCCGCAGCTGAGGATGAGGGCTCCACATCCTCACCAACACCTGTAACTTTCTGTCTGCTGATTCTCGTCAGCTACTGAGTGTGACATGAGGTCTCCTTGTGGTTTTGACTTGCATTTCCCTAATACTGAGCATCTTCTCATGGGCTTATTGGCCATTTGAATATCTTCTTCAGAGATATGTCTATTTAAATAATCAGATAATCTTTTATTATCTCAATTTTGTTGTTGAAAATCATTCTGAAATGCATCGAAGTACATTGACGCTAAGTCTGTGTCTACAGCTGCGCGTCAGCCTTGTCAGCCTGTTGGTGTCACAGGTGCAGGACGGCAGTAACCCCCACTCCCAGAGTTTTGTTTTTTGTTCTTTTGTCTTTTTCCCTTCATCCCTCTCTGAAGGCTGTGCTGGGAACTGTCTGTGGATAAAGTCTGGGCTAGTGGGACCTGGTCTCTCAGGGGACCAGGTGCAAACATTTGGACTCAGAAAAGGGGAGCATCAAGGCTCACTGCCATTTCCCCTGCTGGAGAGTGTCCACTCACCCTGACCTTCCACAGTGTGGGGGCGGGGACAGGGGACTGCAACCCATAGATCAGCGTTTCATCTAAAATGCTAGGAGTTGAGTTCTTACAGTTTTATTTATTTGCACGATATACTTAAGATGTAATCAAGCAAATAAACCATCAAGGTCAACCCATCATGGCCAACATAAAACATTCCCAAACTTATAAACAGCCCGAGGGTAAGCTGAAAAGCCACCTCAGTAAACACAGTGACAGATCCCTATGGCTTAAAACAAGCCACATTAAAGTTTTTTCCTTTATCTTAACTGGTTAAAACCTTTAAACAGAACCTATTGGATTCTCCTTCAGCTCTAACTATAAGCCTAAAATAATAAACCCCTATTGGGAGCAATGCTGAGTGTTTGGTCTATGTGGGCTCTCTGTGAGCACTTGTCGAATGATGACACAGGAATATTTCAATAGTTAAATTCCGGATTCCAGCTTCCGACGTAGAAATGTCGCCCTATTTCTGGCTCGATCCCTTGTCTAAGAACTGAAATAATTTTCACAGCACCTACTGTGTTTTCATCATCCCATTTATTTTTTTATTTTTTTATTTTTTTTTAAGATTTTATTTTTTCCTTTTTCTCCCCAAAGCCCCCCGGTACATAGTTGTGTATTCTTCGTTGTGGGTTCTTCTAGTTGTGGCATGTGGGACGCTGCCTCAGCGTGGTCTGATGAGCAGTGCCATGTCCGCGCCCAGGATTCGAACTAACGAAACACTGGGCCGCCTGCAGCGGAGCGTGCGAACTTAACCACTTGGCCACGGGGCCAGCCCCCATCCCATTTATTTTTACACCCACTTCTCCAGCACACGCTCCATGCACTAAGATTATAAAATCCTTGAGGTGGGTAAATGCCATGAGGTGCTACTTGCCCACCAAGTATTCTTGATGAGTGTTTTCAATAAACAGAATTTAGGGTTTGCATAAATGTTAAAGACTCTGTCTTTGCTATTTTTTTTTTACTTTTTGACCCCCTTCATCCATTTCTCCTACCCTCTACCCACTGCCTTTGGTGACTGCCAATGTGTTCTTTGTGTCTATGAGCTTGGTTTTTAAATCTTTTTCTTTAGATTCAACATATAAGAGAGATCGTACAGTGTTTGTCTTTTTCTGTCTGATTCCTTTCACTTAGCGTAACGCCCTTGAGGTCCATCCATGTTGTTGCAAATGGCAAGATTTCATTCTTTTTTATGGCTGAAGAGTATTCCACTACATACACACACACACCCCATCTTCTTTATCCATTCGCCTATGGATGAACGCAGGCTGCATTCAAATGTTGGCTGTTGTAAATGGTGCTACGATGAATGTGGAGGTGCAGATATCCTTCTGAGTTAGTGTTTTTTATTAGTGTTTTTATAGTGTGGCAGATGCATTCAGTAAAGAAGGAAGGAAAGAGACAATGTTTTATTGCCCATCAAGTGAATGCCAGGCACTTTCATAGCCATCTTTGCAAACCTGATTTGTCTAAACCTGAATGGAGTTCTGGGAGGTGGGTCACGTCACAGCTTTACAAATGAGGAAGAGAGGTCCAGGGGCTGAGTGAGCTTGGAGTCAGCTCAGGTCCACAGCCTTGCCACCCTGCGCTGTGCTGTTACACAAACATTTAACTGTTGCCTCGAGACCTCTGGTGTCTGTTTCCTTCTTGTGTGTGTGGGTTATTTGGGATCAGGGCACTAGATCAAAGTCATACATCGTTCCTGTTCACTGAGGGCTCCAGTAAGTTCCAGGATGGCTAATGGGCTTTACTGGATGATCTTATAGAAATCTATCCTCCCTCGGTAAAAACAGCTATCAAATTAGTTAAGTAATTTCTCACTTTGGAGTTAGGATAAATGAGGATGACTTGAGTAAAGTGAGGAGGATGGAAAGTTCTAAACTAGCAAAAAAAAAAAAAAAAAAAGAGATGTCCAGGAAAGCTGGCTGTGCAGCCCTTCAGCTAAGCATGACTGTGCAGTGTTCCCACCGGAGAGCACTCAGAGTAGAAGGAGGGGGAGAAGGGGGAGGGGGAGGGGGGGGGGGCGGCTGCTTCCGCGCCGAGTCAGCGAGAGGCATATCTTCTGGAATTTTAGAGGTAAAGGGCGATATGCCCCGTCTGCACCGGATGTCAGGAGGTGGCATCTGGTCTTCAGACAGCTGGTCACAGGCGGCTACTGGGGTTTCTTTCGACCGTTTTTCAACTTTCCGGTCCTGTAAAACGGAGTTCGATGGTTGCTAAGCGCGCGGTTTTCGAAGTGCCTGATTTTGCAGCTCTTCCTCAGGGGAAGAGCCTGCGAGGAAGCGCAGCGTGGCCCGGTCTCCCGGGAGGCAGCCCGTCGGGAGCAGCGCAGGCGCGGCGGGGCCAGGCCGCTGGGGACGGCGCTGGGGTCGCCCGCTTCTCGGTGCCCGACGCCGCCTCCTCCGCGCAGACCCTCAGGAGCCCACGGCCCTGGACCCCGAGGCAGGGCCCGCCGCCCGGGCGGCGCCCCTCGGGCCACAGTCCCACCGGGGTCTGCGGGCCGCGGGCTGCGTCCAGGGTCCCCGTGTGTCTCGAGAGGGAAGCGCGGGCGGGGAGCTCGGCGGGGGCCCTTGAGAACCGCCCGGCTCCGGGGTCCGGCCTCGCCGGCACACGCGGCCTCGCTGCGGCTCCGGGCCGGGCCGCGCGGGAAGCCCCGCTTCCAGGAGCCCTTGCTGCGCTGCATCCAAATGGCCGCCTGTGCTCCTGGCGTCTCTGTTTCCTGTCATGTAAAAGAGGGATTTCAAGAGAGTCAAAGTAAATAAATGAAGGACGGTTTGAAGCACAGCTTCCAAGCATTTTCTTGACATTTGCTAAAGAAGTCAACACAGACAGGGAAAAGAGTAAGGAAAGGAAAACAAACAGGAAACCAGAAATGAGACAAACATGACAGTCAGTAAATTTAAATGGAAGGAACTGAGGGGAGAGCCTCTCGGACTAGTTGAAAAGATGAAAATACAGTGTTCTGCTCAGAAGACACAGAAATACTGAAAAGAGTGACGTCAGAAAACGGTGAGACACGCAAACTGGAGGAGGCCGCAGAGCCGCCTCGCGGAGTAGGAGCCCAGGTGGAGAAGGAGCCCCGGTGGAGAAGCGACAGAGCTCGCGAGGAGGAGCGAGGCCGCCGGCAGGGAGCTGCGGCCAGGGCAGCTGTACCCAGTGCAAGAAAGTGAAAAGTTGCTGATGCTGCAGACTGATTTTTTTAACTTGCAATAAATTTGGAAAAAAGTAAACTTTGACCTTGTAGGGACCTGAAATTGACCACCCCAAGATATGTCTCTTTGGCATCAGGACTATTTGAGGCTGATTGCTTTTGATAAACTGGGACAGGGAAGGAGGCTCTGAGGAATAGAACTTGCCCTTCATTAGGACACATTGACATTTGGAAGGTAAATCTCTATCTGTAAAAGGTGCCTACCTCTCTGTACCAGGAAGAAGAAAGGAGATGACCTTCTCTCTAGAAACTCTTAATCAATACCAAAGGCAAGGACTTAAATCTGCATTTTACTGTGCTTCTCTGGTAACCTCCTGTAACTGACTTCCCTCCCCCTCCCAACGTTGGCATTTCTTAAGAATTAAGAACCTTTCCTTAGGCTAGGAACTGATTGCTGCGCTCACCTGTGACCGCCCAGCTCCAGACGATAGACTTGCCTCCTGCTACGCCCACCGAGATAGCAGACCCACTACCTGCTGTGTCCATGAAGCGCTGTGCCGACAGGGCAATCTTGTGACTATTGTGGGAGGGACATTTCAATCACATGTGAAACACCCTGTTTGGGGGTATGTAACCACTCTGTGCACCCCACTTCTTCGGTGCCCTTTCTTCCTTCAGGAAGGAAGGCCCCGGGCCATGGTCCTCAGATTTTAGCTCAGAATAAACTCACCCAAATTTTCATTTACAGATTGGTTATGGATTATTTTCATTGACACAATAAACAAATATTAGTTTTATAATTAAAAATAAAGATTTGACATGAAATGTTCAAGTGTTCTATATAAATTGCAAAACAAAGTAGATTTTTCTGATACTTTAGTAATTAGTAATTGCTCATTAGTTACGATTTTTTTTTTAAAGATTGGCACCTGAGCTAACAACTGTTGCCACTCTTTTTTTTTTCTTCTGCTTTTTCTCCCCAAAGCCTCCCAGTTCATAGTTGCATATTTTAGTTGTGGGTCCTTCTAGTTGTGGCATGAGGGATGCTGCCTCAACATGGCCTGACAAGCAGTGCCATGTCTGCACCTAGGATCCGAACCGTCAAAACCCTGGGCCGCTGAAGTGGAGTGTGCAAACTTAACCACTCAGCCATGGGGCTAGCCCCTAGTTATGAATCTTTGCAAAAGGTACTGTTCTGGCCAGGCCTCCAGATTCTGGGAGAGTTGTCCAAGCCAAGCAGGCCGGGGCTTCAACGTCGTACCAGGCATGGAAACGAGTGTTGGCAGAGCCGGCAAGGACTCAGACGTCTGCGGGGCCAGCTCGACCAGTGGCCTTGCTCGGTAGGGGGTGGGGCTTGGGGCCCGGGTATTTGTTTAAACTGTGATGTCTGTGACATCCCTGCACTTGCCCTGTGATGAACTGGATTTCAAGGCAACACAGTCTGCTGAAATGTCCACAGCACAGCGGCTCGTGTACAGGTAAGGGAAGTCAGTGAAGATTTAACAGCCCATTCATTTGACTCACTGGGACATTCATAAGCAGGATAATTAATGACAAAATTAAAATCTCATATTTCTTCATTCAGAATTATGGTTTTGCCAGCAACGGGGATGAAGAGGGAGAGTTTAGAGTTTAAATTACCTGGTAAATCCTCAAGTTGTTAATTTTCTTTGTCCTCCTGGATGGGGTGTGTGACACGAATTCAGGATTATCACATGATTTCCCAGTGAAGTTTTATGCATACTATCCCGCTAAGTTTTATTTTTCACCAAGTCTTTCTCCCACAACCTATAATCAATCAGCTGAGCTCATTTTCATCTCCTCTTAATTTTTCGTGAGGAAAGAGTGGATGAATTCATCAGTCAAGTCACTGCTCTGTCTTCTGTTGTTAGCATGTGACCATTTGGTGTATGCTTTCTGGCAATAGAATAAAATGTCATAAAACAGCAAAGAATCAGTGAGACCATGTGTTTGATGAATCTGATGAAGTGAATGGAAATTTCAAATAGCTATGGATTTAAAATGAAGAAAATGTTGGGGCCAGCCCGGTGGCGCAGTGGTTAAGTGCACACGTTCTGCTTCAGTGGCCCAGAGTTCGCCGGTTCGGATCCCGGGTACGGACATGGCACCGCTTGGCAAGTCACGCTGTGGCAGGCGTCCCACAAATAAAGGAGAGGAAGATGGACACGGATGTTAGCTCATGGCCAGTCTTCCTCAACAAAAAGAGGATTGGCAGCAGATGTTAGCTCAGGGCTAACCTTCCTCCAAAAAAAAAAAGGATTTATAAATACATAAATAAAATGAAGAAAATGCAAAGGCACCTTTTCACCTGGCACATCGGCCTTCTCCCAGGACCCTTGGCGAGAGCACCGCGGGCCTCTCAGCCCTATCCCAGTCTGCTGGCCATCTTCGAGCTTGATACAAAGGCTCTGAGTTTGGGATCCTTTCCAGAATGATTTTGTTTCCTCTCTGCACTCTGCAAGTTCCTCTCCTCTCCCCGCCAACCCGCCCCCCCATTTAGACTCCAAAAAACAGCATAGATCTTTCTTGAAATACTGAGAGTTAAAGTCTCGACAGAGTCGTCAGTCTGCATTCCAGAGAAGGCGCCTGAGTGCCCGCATGCTAGGAGGGGCCTAGAGGGGGCGAGCTCTCCTTCACGTGTAGGGGCCCATCCTTCTCCAGTGCCCAGACTGGGAGGTACTGGGCTCCAGAGCTGAACTGACACAGCCCTCAGCCCAGTGAGGGGAGACGACAAGCAGAGGGGAAAATGCAACCTGGTGTTGTAGATGCGCTGGGGACAAGAGGTGGGAATGCTCAGGGCTTCCTGAGGGCAGTGGGAAGAGGTGGCAATTAGGAGAGGAGATGCGGGGACAGAGCCTTGAAAGAATGGCGGGTGTCACCCGGCAGGCCAGGAGAGGAAGGACGTGCCAGATGGCATGGACTGTGGAGGGCCTGGGCGCCACGCAAGGAGTTCTGACTTACCTTGAAGTCTCCCAATGGGGAGCCATCAAGTGCCTTTAAACCACATTCAGATGTGCATTTAGAAGAGACCGGAGAGCAGGAGACTGGAGTGGTGTTGACTGGGCTCCCACAGCAGGGATCCCGGTGAGAGAAGCAGGAAGCCTGAGCCAGGCGGCTGCTTCTGCAGGGGAAGGGAGCTGTCGGAGAGGAACAACTGTGGGAGCGCAGAGGAAGGCGTGCAGAAAGGAGCAAAGGTTTCAGCATCAAGCGACTGGGTGAACACGGAGAGCGCAGCTGGAATCCAGAAAACAGCGCAGCAGCCTCCCCAGCACGCAGAACATCTGTGGAGCGCTGTCTGAATACTTCGTACACTGTGCTGCATGGATAACAGACGCCACCCTTGTTTCATGTGCCACCAAGAAAGAAAGTGCCTCCAGCACAGCCATGCCACACCACGCCATGCCACACCCCTCCCCGTGAGAGACACTCCCACCTCAGAGCCATCAAAATGTGTATTTGGGGGATGGGATTGTGTCTTAGAATCTATGAAATGTGATTATCTCGCTTAATCCTTAGAGGCGGCACCAGTCAGCCTTGCTGGGGTTACAATCTTGCCCAGAGTCAGAGACTGAGTTGCGGGGGAGCAGGAAGGTGAGCACGTGGTCTAACTGGCTTTGGGTCCTGGTATTTAGGTGGAATCACCTGATGCTGGGGTGACTCAGGCCTGAAGACTAGGATGTGGGAAGAGATCTGCGGCATTAGCGCGGAGCTGAGGGAAGGCCAGGTGGGGACGGGGCCCCAGCACTGAAGAGGGTAAGGGGACTGAAGGGCAAAACAGGGCATGAGAAAGTGATCAGTGGGAAGGAAGCGTGAGAGCCAGCTGGCAGACAGTGACAGCTCAGCGGAGGGAACACTGACACCCTTGCTTCGGAAGAGCTGGGCGCTGGATTGGGGCAAACAAAACTGACATTTTTATGGGTTAAAAACAATGAAAATTCGCAATTTCACTCAACACAAAAAAGGGGGCCTGAAAAGAGTCTGCATGAAAATTAGTGCATAAAGTGCCCATGTCAGCGTCATTTATAGCAGTGAAAACTCTGAATTAATCTCTAGGCCTACTGACAAGGAACTGATTAAGTAAATGGTGGTGCTATCATAAGAGAACAGGTCATGAACCCGTTACATGATGTTTAAGAGAATATTTTAATGAGGTGTAAAAATTCTTTTGATTTAATGTTAGGTGAAAAAAGTCAGGACATAAGATTGTATATGAGGTACAACAACTTTAATTATACTTTTCTATGTGCACAAAAATATAACTGTGAGAAAATGCAGACAAATACAGAAAAATTATCATCTCTGGGTGATAGATTACAGGCAATTTTAATTTATGCTTTATATGCTCTAATACAAATATGTATTACTTTCTAATCAGGAAAAAACATGAAAATCATTTTTAAAACTTTGAAAGGAAACAATTCAATGAATTTGGTAACTGGGAACTCACTGGTGAGCTTGTTTGATTGTTTGGCTATTCAACAAACATTGATTGAATACCGACTGTGTGCCAGGCACTATGCTGGGCCCCGGGTCTACACTGGTGAACAGGACGGAGGGAGCTGGGCCCTGGGCCTACACTGGTGAACAGGATGGAGAGAGCTAATAATAATAAAATAATAAAATATTTATGTAATAAATAAACATAAAATAATAATTCTCTTAAATGAGTTGATCTCTTGAATTATGTAGAAAAGAAAATTTGGAGTTATAAAGCAAAGTTACAGTAATACTAGTTTTGCAGTCACATTTTTTCTTTAAAGGTACTAGTCTCTTAAATCATGTAGAAAACAAGAAGTAGTTACAAACCTTGTTCCAATAATCCTAGCTTTGACATTTACCCATATATTGACCTTCATTAAGATCTTTACTCCTCCACATGGCCTCGAGTCACTGTCCAGTGTCCTGTCCCTTCACCTGCAGGTCTCTCTCGAGCGTTTCCTGCAGGTCACGTCTGGTGGTGATGAGCTCCCTCAGGTTTTGGTTATCTGGGAACGTCTTGATTTCTCCCTCACTTTTGAAGGACAGTTTTGCCGGATATACAATTCTTGGTGACAGTGTTTTCCTTGCAGGACTCTGAATATACCGATCCAGTGTCTTCTGGCCTCAGAGATTCTGACGAGGACTCTCTGATGCTCTTCCTGGGGATCCCCGTACGTGGCAGTCTGCTTCTCTCTCACTGCTTTCAAAGTTCACTTCGTCTTTCCAAAGTGTGATTATAACGTGTCTTGGTGTGGATCTCTTTGAGTTTATCTTACTTAAAGTGTGTTGAGCTTCTTGGATCAAATTTGGGAAGTTTTCAATTATTGTTTCTTCAAATATTCTCTCTGCCCCTCTTTCTGGAACTCCTGCAATGCATCTGTTGGTCTGCTTGATGTTGTCCTCAGGTGCTTTAGGCTCTGCTCACTTTTCTTCCTTCTTTTTTCTTTTTGTTCCTCAGCCTCGATAGTTTCCGTTGTCCCGTCTTCGAGTTCACTGATTCTTTCTTCTGTCTTGACCTCCCTCTAGTGAATTTTTCATTTCATTTATTGTACTCTTCAGCTACAGAATTTCTTTTTTATTTCTTTTTAGGTTTTCTATCTCTTTATTAATGTTTCCATTTTCTTCATACATTGTTTTCTTGACTTTATCCACATCTTCCTTTAGTTCTTTGAGCAGCTCTGGAGACCACTGTTTTAAAGTCTTTGTCTAGTATATCTGACAGCTGGTTCTTTTCAGGGAGCTTCTGTAGATTCATAGCCTAATTTGTTTTAGGCTGTCTCTGTGCTGAAGATCAGCCTGAGGTGTAAATTTAATGTCTTCTTATTTCTTTTGTCAGCCTTTCCTTGAGAATGCACAGTCACTTTCCAGTTTTCCCTGTGCACGTGCTTGTTTCTGAATGCCCTGGTCTTGGTGTCTGACTCCCAAAAGGGGAAAAAGAGAATGACGAGGGAGAGGTAGGGAGAGGGCGCCGGTCCTTTGAGCTCCCTGGAAGTGACTTCAGCTGAGGAGACAGTCTCGCAGCAGTGGCGGGAGTGCAGCAAGAGGGGCTGCCACCTTCGTCTGCACGTCTGTGGTCAGCAGCAGCAATCAGGCTCAAGCACAGACCTGATGGTTGGGGGCCAGGGGCTTTTTTTGCTTACTCTGGCTCCAGAAGCTGCTCCGGGAACATGTGCACAGCACCTGCCGCGAGACGGGTGGGGATGAGTAGCTGCTACTTTGCTAAGAGCTAAAATTGACTAAAATTAACCACAATTTACAGTCCAAGCCTTCCCCGCTGGAAGCCACAAACCTTCAGTAGCCTCCCGAGTTCGAAAACAGCTGCCTCACACAGCCCTGGCGTGGGTGCTGTTGGGGGACAGGCTCCTGGCTCCCACTCCGCCATCTTCACAGCAGTGAGGCCTATTAGCACTTCAAGCCCTGTTCTTTTAAGATGAAAACTCCTTCCTGATCCAATACAAGTGTCCTGGGTCTGTACAACTGTCAGCATGGTCAATGAGAACATTTCCATCACTCTGGAGAGGAAGCCTTGTACCCTCAACAATCAACTCACTCTCCCTCCTTACCTCCTGGCCCTGAGCAACCACTAATCTACTTTCTATTTCTATAGATTTCCCTATTCTGGACATTTCCTATAAATGGAATCATATGATGCATTGTCTTTTGTGACTGGCTCAGCATAATGTTTCCAAGGCTCATCCATGTTGTAATACGTTTCAGTGCTTCATTCCTTTTCATGTCTGGATAATGTTCCATTGTATGGGTATACCAAATTTTGTTTATCCATTCTTCAGTTGATTTTTTCCACCTTTTGGCTATTATGAATAATGCTGCTGTGAACACTCATGTATAAATTTTACTTGTGGACGTGTTTTCATTTCTCCCATCTATGTATCTAGGAGAGGAATTGCTGAATCGTGTGGTAACTCTATGTTCAACCATTTGAAGAACTGTCAGGTTGCTTTCTGAAGTGGCTGCCCCATTTTACATTCCCACCAGCAGCGGGAGAGGGTTCCAATTTCTTTACAACCTCACCAGGGCTGTTCTTATCTGCTTTTTGATTCTGGCCCAGCTGGTGGGTGTGAAGTGGTATCACTTGTGGTTTTGACTTGCATTTCCCTAATGACTAATGATTTTGAGCACTTTTTCATGTGCTTGTTGGCCTTTTGTATCTCTTCCTCAGAGAGATAGCTATTCAGATCTTGTAATTGGGTTGTTTGTCTTTTTCATCATTGGGCTGAAAGAGCTCTTTCTGTGTTCTAGATGCAAGTCCCTTATCAGATACAAGATCTGCAAATTTTTTCTCCCATTCTGTGAGTTTCTTTTCACTTTCTTGATAGTGTTCTTTGAAGTACAAAAGTTCTTAATTTTTATTAAGTCTAATTTATTTATTTTCTCTTTTATTGTTCATACTTTTGGTTTCATATCTAAGACTGTTGCCAAATATGAAGTCAGGAAGAGTCACCTCTGTGTTTTTTTCTAAGGGTTTTATAGTTTTGGGGCCAGCCCCATGGCTGAGTGGTTGAGTTCGTGTGCTCTGCTTTGGTGGCCCAGGGTTTCCCCGGTTCAGCTCCTGGGCGCGGACATGGCACGGCTCATCAGGCCATGCTGAGGCAGCGTCCCACATGCCACAACTAGAAGGACCCACAACTAAAATATACAACTATGTACTGGGAGGATTTGGGGAGAAAAAGGAAAATTAAAACCTTCAAGAGTTTTATAGTTTCAGCTCTTACATTTAGGTCTTTGATCCATTTTGAGTTAGTTCTTTTATATGGTGTGAGGTAAGAGTCCAACTTCTTTCTTTTGCATGAGAATAAAGAGTTATCATGGCATGATTTGCTGAAAAGACTATTCTTTCCTCATTAAATGATCTTGGCATCTTTGTTGACAATAAATTGACTGTAGACACGTGACTTCATTTCTGGACTCTCAGTTCTAGTCCATTGATTTAAATGTCTGCCCTTAGACCAGTACATACCATCTTGACTACCGTTGCTTTGTAGTAAATTTTGAAATCAGGACACATGTGTCCTCCTATTTTGTTCTTCTTTTTCAGGATTGTTTGACTATTTTGTGTCCCTTGCAATTCTGTATGAATCTGAGAACCAGCTTGTTAATTTCTACAAGAACGTCAGCTGGGGTTCTAATGGAGGGTGCACTGAGTCTTTAGATCAGTTTGGGGAACACTGCCAGCTTAACAATGGTAAGTCTTCCAATCCATGAACGTGGGATGTTTTCTCAGTTTTTTAGATCTTCTTTAATTTCTTTCAATGATGTTTCGTAGTTTTCAAAATATGTTTTGTACTTCCTTTGCTAAATTTATTCCTAAGTACTTTATTCTTTTTGATGCTTTTGTGAATGGAATCATTTTCTTAATTTCATTTTCAGATTGTTCATTGCAAGTGTATAGAAGGACAGTTGGCTTTTATATATTGATCTTATATCCTGCTACCTTGTCCAACTTGTATATTTGTTCTAGTAGTTTTTTAGTGGTTATCTTAGGATTTTTTTATATACACGATTATATCGTCTGTGGATAGAGACAGCTTCCTTCCCAATTTGGATGCTTTTGATTTCATGACCAATGAAGTTTGGACTTCCCCACACTCTGCTGCAAGTGAAGTCGGTTCCTTTGGGGAGAGGTCAGGAGTTCTCTGTTTTATGACGTGCTTCTCCCCCTCCAGAGCTCTGGAGCTGTGAGTGGGGACGATGGCAAGCTGCTCTGTGAGTGACACCCGGTGCTCCTCCATTGTGGGTGAAAGGACACACAGTTCTTTGTGGCTTGACTCTCCTAGCATTGAAGCACTGCTTTATGAGCTAAGCCAAGGGGATCAGGCCCAAGTATCCTCAGCAACACTAGGCCCGAGGCAGAGCCTCCAATCCCCAGGTGGGAGCTGGGCAGAAGAAGGGACCCTCACCTCTGGGCCACACTCACTTAGTCTCAGCAGTAGGCAGCTTGGAACAGGATGAGAAGTGCTGTAGTCCTGCTCTTCCCAGGAAGAAAGCCCTTCAGCTGGGAGCTGGAGAGAGAGGGGGCCCTGCCTTCTTGTCTGTAGCAGCTGGAGCAGAGTCCCCACCTTGAAGGGCTGGGAGGGAGTGGGTCTCCACCCAAGTACTGTGGACTCTGGGTGTTCTTGCCAAATTTTAGTATATTTTCTTGAACAAATGTTTCTTCATATGCTGTATATCCTTAGGACCATTTCCATAGACTTTAAATGGTTGTTTTAAAAATAATTTTCACCAGTTTTGCTGGGGAGTGGGTCCAGAGAGCTCCCCCTGCTGTTGTCCTGGAAGTTTCTGTGTGACAACTATCCGAGAGTCTCCACTCGTCATGGTGTTTTCAGTCTTGGGCAGAGATATTAGTTTCTGATTTTTTTTTTAAGAAGGATGCTCATTGCAGCCTTCTTTGTAATAGCCCCAAACTGTAGACAATCCAAATGCTCAGTGACAGGTGAGTGGATGAACCGTGATAGCTCCATACAGCGAGCACCACCTAGTCACGAACAGGAGCATCTGTCGACACACTCAACCACAACATTATGCAGAGTGAACGGCAGAAAATCACAGACACTGCATGGATCCACTCACATAAAACTTAGAGGGTGCAAGCTCCTACATGGGGACAGAAGCAGGTGCATGGCTGCCCATGGATGGGAAGAAGCAGGGGTGGGGGAATTGCTGATGGAGACAAGGAGAGTTTTGGGAGTGATGGATGTACGTATCATCTCGATTGTGCTTTGTTTTCACAGAAGTAACCCACACCACACTTATCAAATGGTACTGTTAAATATATTGGTTTTTTGTTGTTAGTGCCATCAAGTTGATTCCGACTCCTAGTGACCCTGTGGACAGCAGAGTGGAACCCTGCCTGGTCTTCTGTGCCATCCTCTCACCTTCTGGCACTGTCAGACATACTCCGCTGTAATTCATAGGGTTTTCATGGCCAATTATTTTCAGAAGTGAGAGGCCAGGTCCTTCTTCCTAGTCTCTCTAGTCTGGAAGCTCTGCTGAGAACTGTCCACCATGGGTGACCCTGCTGGTACTTGAAAATACTAGTGGCAGAGCTTTCAGCATCACAGCAGCAGGCAGCTCTCATAGTAGGACAACAGACAGACAGGTGGTGGGCTTCCCTGACCGGGAAATGAAGTGGGGCCATTGGGGTGAGAGTGCAGAGTCTTAACCACTAGACACCAGGGCTAGATAATATATAGTTTACTGTATGCCAGTTACATCTCAATAAAACCACAAAAAAATAAAATCAGCAGTGAAAGCCCAGTTGTTGGTCATATAGTTTCTCTCATAGTGTTGACTTTTACTGTTGAGTAGCTAGCTAGCTAGATACATCTACACTGTTTGAACAAACCAGTGTGCAGTGTCCTGGAAACAGCCAAGTTCTCCCTGAAAATGGGCTGCTCCTGAGACGGAACCAGCCTAAGGAGACAGGGCTGTCAGCAAGGCCCCTGGCCTAACAAGGTAAGGCCCTTAACCAATCAGCAGGCTAGGAGAATCAGATGGAGACCACCAAGATCCACATTCCGCAGCCTCAGTGATGTGGGCTCGGTGAGTCGAGGAGTCAAAGAAAGATTTCTTGGGCTCTCAAGGTCTGGCAGTAGTGCTCTTTTATTCAGAGAATAGTATGAAATTGCATGGGGACAGGACCCACGGGCAGTCAGAGCTGCAAACATGGGTGGAGAGTAGGGCTCAATTTAAGGCATAGGTATGTGAGTTATCTCTTTACAAGACAAAGGAAAGAATATGTAAAAAAGTTGTTAAAATGGTATCAGTGCAGGTGGGGTCTGGTTATTGGGTGGTCCTATAACTTTAGATAAGAATCAGATCGGATTAAGTCAGGATGTCCTTGTCTTCCCTGTTAAGAGTTTCTAGAGATAAGGTCATCCCCACCTCTTCCTGGTGCAGAGAGGGAGACACCCCCACAGATGGAGACCTCCCTTACAAATGTAAATGTCTCTCATCAAAGGGCAAACAAATTCCACTTTTCAGAGCCTCTTTCCTGTCTGCAGTTTTTAAAAGTAACCAGCCCCAAATAATCCTCATCATCAGGACTTTTCCAGGCTTCCGCATGCACCCTGGCACCCAGGAGTCCACTGAAGATGACCCTACCTCCACTAGCACGGTAAAAATCACACCCAGGGGTGGAGAGCTAGCGTGCTAATGATACATGCAACATACGTGGTGACATGCTACATGACAGCGCAGGCCCAAGAAAAACCCCACCTCCACAGGCCATGACAAGGCCTGTCTCCCCAGCCTCTGCCTAATGAAAGCCCCCCAGTCCTGCTCCCTGACAAGCCGGTCACTTGCCCCTTTCCTTTCCACACCGGCTCCTTTGTGCCTTCCTTGTGCACAAGCTAATAAACTTTTACTTTCTACTCCCACTTGTGGTCTCTCTTGATTTCTATCCTGGGAGACAACAAGAACCCAACATGCCATAACGCTTCTCTTCAGCACCATGGGTTAATTTGACCAGTGTCCCTTACTAAAGAAGGGAGTCAACAGAGAAATGAAATGGCCAATTATCAGGCTCCAAATTGATGTATTCTTGACAAAAATCATTGACTTTCATTCTTGCAGGGCCTCCATTAAACTAATCACGAGGAGACACACCATTTCTACCATCACTTTGCGATGGGCCATTAGCCGAAAGCTGCTTGGTGTCACCTCCTTCTATGCTCCAGGCATCAGAACGATGGGAAGGGGAATTCACTCTGATTTTGGACACACAATGCTACCACACTTTGTTCTCAGAATACTACCCAGAGCTGAGCAAAGATAAATGCCTCGTAAAGGAGCCGAGAGGCTACTGACTGCTCTAAAATCCAAGCAGGACAGCAGCGAGGTGGTCTGAAACTTGGGAAGCAGGCAGAGAAAGCTTCCTAGCATGGGGCTAGCTGGGTCGGTTCACAGGCTCACCCTTGGCCCTGATGTCCCTTTCACGCGCCCTGGAGCCTGGCTCCGTCTGTCTCCCTTCATTACTGAGCCAAAGTGGGTTCAATCCTTGGTGAATTAAAAATCAGACTCTCCACCAGAAGTGGAGATATGACCGCATGGCACAAAGCAGAGGCCACGCGGAGTCACTTCCAGAGTCGTGGCTCCCGGGACAGCTTCTGTTTCGAATGGGGAATGAATGTTCAAAAGGGAGAGGTAGGCATTCACTTGCGCAGGCTCAGATGGAAAACATGCTTCCACATACACCGCCTGTCATGGTAACGCCTCAGCTCCTCATGGAGCAGAGATCTTAGCTTTAAAAAGGAGGCAAAGGTCATCTCTCGGCACTTTTTGGCCGTCTACGCGGGTCTCGCTCTTGTGGTGGGTTTTTTGCCAATCATGGTGGTTGGGGATTGCATCTCTTAATATAACAAAAGAGAAACAATTTAGAGGAACAGTTACATGCTTCCCAACTTCCCTGAGTCCCGGAGGCATTAGCCCAAAGCCTTCCTTGGCCCTCTGATGGGCTGGCACCTCCGTTGTCACTCCTGCTTCCTCTCTCCCTCCTTTTCTCATTTCCTGTGTTTGAAGGCGAATCAGTCTGTTCGTGTGAATTCACCCCCAGGCACGACTGGGATTTGTGTTTTCAAAGAGAATTCCAGCAGCAGGAGGAGAATCTCACGGGAGCCCCTCCCGGTTGAGTTGCAGGGGGAGGGGGGGTGGGGGTGGCGGGGGGTGGGGCGAGGCCGGGGGTGGGGGGTGGTGGATTGGCCACCATCAAGGCCTCTCCCTGCAGCTCTGAGGTAGCAGCACCAAGCAGCAATTTCACACTCAGGTATCCATCTGTAAAGCAGAAAGTGGCTCCGGACCTAATGTAAGCTGTCCCAGGGCAATGGAGCTTGACCCACAGCTCCAGGTTTTAATGACGGGCTAGACAGCGAGTGCAGGCAGGAGGCACAGACCATCCCTGACAGCCTCCCCCACCCCCCGACCCCAGACCCTCAGTGAAACCCCTGGAGCCCACAGTGAACCGCCTCCGAGAAACAGGGAATCTGACTGGGAATCTGGACAAACCCAGCCAGGCTGGAGTGTGGGGTCTGCTGTTCCCACGGCACTTCGGGCTGGACCGCATCCCTCCTGTGTTACACGCTTCCTGGTGTCGGGGCATCAACTTTTAATTTTAATTTATTATGAGTCTGGAAACCACTCTGAGCTTCTTGGAGACAGGTACAGGCTACAGGTCTTAAAAGGGTCAGGCACTTCTGGAAAACCATCTCATTATAATCATCTGTCACAGTCACTACTGGACTTCTGCATTTAAAAGGGAAGGACGAGCACCCACAACTGGAATACACAGAACTGTGTCCGGGGGGCTTTGGGAGAAGGAGAAAGAAAAAGGGAAGGATGTCGATGTCGCCAGTGAGCAAACTCTGGGGATGTGTAGGATGCAGGGGCAGAGGTTATTCACCCAAGAGAAGAGGGGCTTCTAGCATTCGTCACTGTCGCTAAGCCTTCACAGGTGGCTGTAAAGACCACAAAGTCCGTCTCCTCCATCTCCACAGAGAACTCCACTTTGGTAAAACAACCGGGTTATTAAAGAGGCACCAACACCCTGTTTGCTGTAGGTCGGGGATCAGCCTGATCTCAGACCACAGAGGACAAGGCATTTCTCTGGCATGTGGCTCTCAAGAGAAAAGAGGGCCCCTCGCTCTGGCTCAGGGGCAGCTCTTCTGCTGGGGCCCTGGGGCCGAGTGTTCCAGGTCCTCCCAGGGCTGGTGCTGACCATGGGGTGTCAGGGCCCTATTACCTCTTGGGTGTGCAGTTGCTTCTGCTGTCGGCCTGTCCCCTGGTCCTCATGATGCAGGATACCCTCTCCAGCAGCAGGCGGTTGTCCCTGTCGATGACAGAGAGCCGCTCCTCCTCCAGCTGTGGGCAGACACGCAGGAGCCTTTGGAAGCACCAGCTGCGTCTGCGCTGTTACGGGCACAGATTTAGAGGACTCCTGCAACCCCACACGTTCTTGGACCTGAGCACCTGGTGGGTTTTGCATCACCTCCTCAAACATCAGCTGCTCCAGCCTGAGTGTGACACACGCAGGCCGCTCTGTGAAGTGGGATCATTCAGATGGGCTAACTTCATGTGCTCGGAGTGGAAGTCGCTTGAGGATGATAGGACTCTGAAATTAGGTCATCCTCAAAAACTCTGACCTGTGACAGTGGCACTAATGAGGAATCACTTCTTATTTAAGAGAGAGATTTTATACTGTTCAGAAGAGAAGGTTTGAGCCCAGAGGAAACAAAATCCTCTTGTTTTAGCTTTTTAAATGGATTGATCTGGTTACTCAGCTTCTGTTCTGCCATTTAGGACTACACTAACAGGCACAGAAGCACACACAGCATTTGCTGTCAAGGTGTCACTGTCAGTGTGACCATGTGATTCTGTCACCAGGTGGCTTAACCTACAAGAAATAAACATTCTGATGTGACCACGAAGTGGTCTGGTTTAGAGGAATGAAGCTAATTAATTACTCTAGAACTGCATGGAATAAATTGTCCCAGGGAATTTCCTCTCCCTCCCCCAGAGAAAGATTTCTAGTGCAATTACCCATCAGCTCCATTTGAGCCCAGACAAGGTTAATCGTTGCCTACATGGCATTTTACCTCTGATACGTGACTTGTCTGTTCCTGACTGAGCCTGCCTTTTGCTTTTTCCTGGGTTTTCGAGCTGATGTTTTCTAGTCAGCTGTGACAGCAGCTCAGAGGTGGAACTGAACGGTACCTTCAGCTTCTTCAGCTTCAGGTGGAGGTGGCTGGGAGTCAGCGGGGCACAGGTGTCCACAAGCGGCTGGGCATCCCGGACCTATGGCACAGAGCAGGCAGCGTGACCCCAGGGTACTTTCGGCAGGTGATTGACATGAACTGAGATTTGGCAGCTTCTGGGCTGTGGGCACTGGGACATGTACAGATCGTTATTCATGGCACCAAAGACTCCAAGTGAACTTGTGGCAGAAAGTTCTGAATGAGGCTCAGGCTTGAATCAGGACCCGAGCATCCCCTGCAGGGACTGACCGCCCCCAGAAATGAGCCTACACTGTCGTTTTCAAGTAGAGGATTAAGTGGGTAGAAGTGAGAATTCACTAAAGGTAGCCACAGCCAACATTTCTACTTTGCACGCTGTTGCCAAAGGCCTTTCAGACAGTGAATTGTGTCCCTGCATCCTCCACAGTCTAATTTTGAGCCTCCAGCAACGTTTTCAGGTTGAGCACCTTGAACATTGATTAACTGCACAGTGATTCCTGCAGTTTCCTCTCAGAAAATGTACAAACAAAGGAAGTAACTTACGTTTAAAAATGTGATGGACTAGATACATGAGGCTATATGTTTTACTGCTTGCAACGAAAAGGAGTCTCCCCATATTCTAGATAGTTCCTTATGGATTCCTAACTGCTGGGACCTGTTAGCTGATCACCTGAAAGTGACAGCAGTGGACACTCAGCTACTCTGTCTGAAAAGATGAGGTGAGCACCGTGCACTGTGGGAATCAAGCCCAGGGAGCCGAGCCCTGATGGACCAGAGCACAGAGAACCAGAGGTGCTGAGAACAAGGAGGTGGCACAGGGCTGGGTGGCGAGAGGCTGCCTAACACGCTGAGTGCCCTGAAGTGAAGGGAACCACTGTGGGGCAGAGACAAGGGAGCCACACGACCACACGGGACTTAGAGACCGTCTGTCTCTGTGTGTGGAAGAGGATGAGACCAGAGGCAGCCACATGGCTGGTGTGGTCTCCCAGGGCCGTGGGGTGGGGTGGCGAGCAGGTGTGCCAGTGATAGCAGGTGTGGGAGGCGGGTGTCTGTTGGGTGGGGGTGAGGGAGAAGGAAGGGGTGGAGAATGGCCCCAGGCTTCCAGTTTTGATACCTGGTGACACCAGGACAGGAGCACACGTGGTGAGCAGGTTTGGGGGATGGCCAGTGAATCCCATGCTGGGCATGTTTAATCTGAGGGGACTGTGTAGAACGATCTAGAAGCAAGTTAGTTTAGGCTGCGGGAGAAAATTAAAAACTCATCGCAGTTATTGAAAGTCCAGCACCTGCTCTCCTTCTTACAGCGCTGCATTTGATCACGGTCTTTTGAACACACTGCCTTACTCGATGCTCTCTCATCTGTTTACACATTAAATTCTGGGGGAAGGGAGCTCTTCCCTACAGTGAAATGTAGGAGTGGAGACGTTGAAAAATCACCATTTTATAACCGTCATGGTAAAGACTGGTTTGGGCAAAATCACCAGTGGATGTCCAGTTTGGGGGAGAAAGTTTGACGAGAATGGAACTGGAGTCACTGATGTGGGGATGAGAGGGGGCTGCCGAAGTGGAGAGCATGAGAGACGATGGGGTTCACTCAGAGGACCGCATTCAGTGCTGAGAGGCACCAGGAGCCACGGAATGCAACTGGCGAGGCCCGGCGTGGGGTCTTGCTGAGTCTTCGCACAGAGCAGGGACATCCACAGTTTTCTGCCCTGTCCCACGAAGCAGGTGACCAAGCTCCTCCCCAGAGAAGATGCCATAAGTTCTTTCCTGGAGATATGGAGCCTTGGAGAATCTGGACCGAGGGTGCAGTGGGTGCAGCTGAGGAGATGGTTGGCGCCTGCCCTGCTCTGCTCCTAGGAAGTCACAAATTCTCCAGGAAGAGGTCTCTATGGAGACTGACATGCCCTCGAGAAAGGCCGCCACATACCACGTGGGAGTCCCCAGACCAAAGGCCAGTCCCCCGGATTAACCAGCGTGTGCAAAGCCTCCAGTTGACTTTTAGCACCTTGCCCACCAGACGCTGAAGGAAAGTTTCCAACAGGAAAGAGAGAAATAAAGAAACAGAAAAACGAGACCTGGAAGAAACAGAGATGACTAAGGGATCAGAGGAAAATGTCAAGTGAACTATAAGTAAAAACCTTAGTGTGATAAAAGAAGTTATTGTATTCACAAAACAAGAACAAGATTCTAGGAAAAAGGAACGATCAGCAATATCAGTTCTTGAAAATTAAAACTGTGATCAGTGAAATAAAAACGGAATTAAAGAGTTGGAAGGTAAAACCAAGAAATTTCCCAAAAGTGAACCAAGCATAGAGAGATGAGCAATAGAAGAGAAAATAAAAGAAAACTAGAAACTCAGTATTGGCTGTCTGACATCCAACTAGTAGGATTTCTAGAAAATGGAGAGGGAGGAAATTTTTAGTCTCTGGAATGAAAGGATCCATGAAAACAAATTTAAAAAGACTCCCATGAAAGCATGTCATCATAAAATGTCAGAAATTAGGAATAAACAGAAGACCCTAAAAGTTTCCAGGGAGAAAACACATCCGCACAGGCACCCGCACTTTAGAGATGGTCTATAGGGATCAGAATGGCACGGGACTTTTAAGAAGATGGCGGGTGAAGTGAGGACGGCAGCACCCATCACACGCTCACCCGGCAGCGGTGCAGAGCTGTGCTGGGAGACGGGTGTCCTGCTGGGGCCACATCTCCAAACTCTTTGCGTTTAGGTGTGGCCGTGTGACGAGTTCTTCCCAGTGCAGTGTCAGCACAGGGAGGTTCCAGTTTCAGGCCAAGGTTCCTGTGACACTGAGGAGCCTTCGGGGCTCTCTTTCCTCTCCTGCTGGCTGGACCAGGTGTCATGAAGCCCTAGGGGCTGGAGGAGCCACAGAGCGGAAGCTGGTCTAGAGCCACCGGGTGCGGACGTCCACTGACTAGAGCAGGAGCAGGATTACACTTAGATGGTGTTTGGCCTTTATATATTTTGGGTCAGGTTACCCTAAAAAACGATGAGCATCAATGCCTTTAACACACTGAGGGAAGATTAATTTCAATCTATTTATTTATTTTTTGCTGAGGAAGATTAGCCCTGAGCTAACATCCCAGGGATGTTAGCAGGGATGAAAAGGGAACTGTGCCCATCTTCCTCCACGTTATATGTGGGTCGCCTGGCACAGCACGGCTGATGAGTGGTGTAGGTCCACACCTGAGATCCAAATCCGGGAACCCAGGCTGCTGAAGTGGAGCACGAGAACTTAACCACTACACCATGGGGCCAGCCCCATCAAATCAGAATTTTATACCAAACCGTTTATCAAGAGTGACAGTAGAATAAACGCATTTTTAACAGACACAGACAAAAAGAAACAAATAAAACACCCCGAGCAAACAGAACCCTCGCTGCATCTGCTCCGGGGAAGCTGCTTCAGGAGCTGCTTCATGCACTGAGGGTGTGACTCAGATGCAGGAAAGCAGGGCATCCAGGAGAAGGATTTTCCACAGGGGAGACCTGTAGAGGGACATCAGCTCAGCCCAGGCAGCGCTCAGCCCAGGAGGGGCAGGGGGACGGAGGGCTGCGGACAGGGATTCTCCAGGGGGTCTTTTCAGGAAGACCAGTGATGTGTTTGAGTATTTGAGGATTTATTGATCAGTATTTGACGACTGATGGAGTATTTGAAAAAATAACTACAAAGATGTAGAAAACTAAAGCAACTGTGAAAACAAGGCAATTGTTGCAAGCAATTGTTAGAGAAAGAAACCATAATCATAATTACAACCTGACTCAACAGTAAATGATTTTGTGTAGTCACTATAACTGGTAATTGATTTAATAAAAATCGAGTTATATGTATGTTGAGAAGTTATGGCAAATGAGCATATTCTTCTGAGTGACGGAGGTGAACACCAGGAGGAACTGCCAGCAGGGCTGAGCGTGGCTGCCTTGGAACCGGCTTCACCTGGGGAGGACTGCTGCTTTTCATTAAAGTGTTTTGATGCTGTTTGGTGTTTTAAATGTGCTTGTATTACTCTGATAAAAACTAAAATTAATTGAAAAATTATCAAATGGAAGGATCTAGTTGAGAGAGAGGGGACCACAGAATAGAGAGAAGAATTATCGTATGGGGAGCCCCCAGGCACGCCATGTGGTCATTCAGGCAGCAGGTAGCCAGGCCCGCTGACTGGGCATCCCCAGGGCACTGGAGGCCGGCATCACGATGATGTGGGTAGACTGCCCCTGACAGCCGCCCTGTGCAGGCAGGATAATGTAGACAGGCCGTTTCAATGGCACTTTGAAAATGAGAAGAGGACAGAGGGCTCTGGAACATTAACAAGTGTGTTACTGAAAAGGACCTCAGAAGACTTAACCGGAAGGACAGGGTACTGATGAACTGGGGCAGGAGCACTGGAGATCCCCACCAAGTCCAAGGAGGTTGTTCGGGAGATGGGAACCAGCCCAGGGAGGGAGGGCTGCAGTCAGCCTGCGGGCCTGCAAGGTGGTTGAGGTGTCCTTGTTCCAGCATTGTGCGGGAGGTGGCAGGGTGAGGACTGGGGGCCCTGATTGTGCCTCAGAGACTTGTGTGCTCTCTGTGATGCTGATCCTGGAAAGCCTCGGTGGAGGTCAGCCCTCGACCCCCTCTGCCTCCCCTCAGCCTCCTCACCACATGACTCCTTCCTGGCGGTGTGTCCAGATGGACGGTGCCAATTCATTTAGATTTTAAACACAGAAATGCCACTGCTGCACTTAGGGTGGTGCAAGTATCTGCGTCTTTCTGGGAATGCCCTAGACCCGCGCCCATCTCTGTCCCTGTTTCTAGACTTTTACCACTGTGAAGGCACCAACATATGATATTACGTTTTAAAATTTATGAATATTGGATCTAACTGCAATTATCATTCTACTTTTTTTACTCAAAATTATGTTTTTTAAACTATAGTATAAAATTTCAAACATAAATAAAAATAGAGAGAAATAGTATAATGAACACCCATGTAGTCTCGCTCAGCTTCAGCAGAACAAGCCGTCTCTCCCCGCCCTGCCCGAGATCACAGCCAAGCAGATCCCAGCAACTGCTTTCCATCCTTAAACGTTTTAATGCATGTCTCTAAAAGATAGGGAACCTTTGGACGTCACCAACGTGGCGGCTTGAGTAGTCTTCTTTGTCTGTCCCCCTTCGAATCTACAACTAATTGGACATTCATCGCTTAACAAAGGATATACATACAGCATCTCAGGACGCCTGAGAGACCCACGCTGCTATACATCGGAAGGCAGACGGACTTCACCCCGGGAGGAGGTGGAGATAAGTGGAAACTCTCCAATCCCGACCCCCGAACAGCCTAGTACCTGCAAGCAGCTTTCTTCCAGCGGACGCCCCCAGAACATCACCACACACCAAGGGAAGGAGGGTGTGCACACCAGAGAAGCGACGGTGGAAACAGGTGACCACAGCCTTACCTAAGCCCCTGGCGATTACACCTAAGCCCAGGGGGAAACTCCAGGGTCCCACACCAGAGGTGGCAGGGAAAACCTCTACTCGCCATTAGCAGAGAGGCCCCGCCCAGCATCCACAACCCCGGGAGGCTCCTGGAGAGAATCCCGAATGGGGCAGCAGCCCGCCAGCTGCCGCCGCCGGTCTCACGGACTGTGGCTGTCGCCTGGTCGGGGCACGGGGCTACTGGAGATCTCCTGGGAGAGGACTGGGGCTGGGTGGAGTTCCAGCGGCTGGCTCCGCAGCCCAGGGGGAAACTCCAGGGTTCTGTCCTGGCAGCAGGCAAAGCCTCTACTCACCATTAGTGGAGAGGCCCTTCCCAGCATCCACAACGCCGGGAGGCTCCCGAAGAGAATCCTGAACGGGGCAGCAGCTTGTCAGCTGCTGCCACCGGTCTCATGGACTGCGGCTGTCACCCAGTCGGGGCACATGGCTACCGGAGATCTCCTGGAAGAGGACTGGGGCTGGGTGGAGTTCCAGCAGCCCGGCTCCGTGGCCCAGGGGGAAACTCTACAGTCTCACAGCAGCCTCAGCGATAGCCTCTGCACAGCACTAGCAGAGAGCCCCTTCCCGGCAACCACAAGGCTGGAAGACCCTGGGACAAAAGCAGCATAGCTAGGTGAGCTAACCACAGACTGCAGAAGATGCCCATAGCTCTGCTGTGACCTATAGTGGACAAATGAGATTTTGTGGACACAGTGACAGAGCTGCAAATATAGGTGATCCTGCCCCTGGCCGCTGGGAAAGCCCTTAACACCGCTGCAGACCCCAAGGAGGGAGCACATCTAGGTGGTCTGCAACTGTAGGCACCAGCAGCCTGAAGCCCCCCCGTGACGGCCCCCACAGCTGAAGAGGGACCCCACAGAACCACTGTGACTACGAGGAGGGGCCCAGGCCCAGTTAGCAACAGCTGATAGGGTTCCTGGTCGGTGCAGTATAAACAGCTGTTCCCCCACCACACCAGTAGAAACCAGTGGAAGCAGTAACTAAACTCTATCTCTATGTGGAGGCACAAATCTGCAACATCAAGCAATATGAAAAAATACATTAAATCTCCAGAACAGAAGGAAAATGGCAAATACCCAGAAAACAATCCCAAAGACAATAAAATATATAATCTAAATGACGATGACTTCAAAACAGCCATCATTAAAAAACTCAATGAGTTAAAAGAGAATTCAGAGAGACAACTCAACGAGTTCAGGAGCTGTGTCACATAAGAGTTTGATACTATAAAGACGAACCAAACAGAAATACTGGAAATGAAGAACACAATAGAGGAGATTAAGAAAAATCTAGACACACGAAGAGTAGGGCCGATAATATGGAAGACAGAATTAGCAATTTGGAAGATAGGAATATAGAAATGCTGCAGGCAGAGGAGGAGAGAGTACTAAGACTAAAAAGAAATGAAGAAACTCTCCGAGAATTATCTGACTCAATTAGGAGATGCAAAGTAAGGATTATAGGTATACCAGAGGGAGAAGAGAAGGAGAAGGGGGCAGAAAGCCTGTTCAAAGAAATAATGGCTGAGAACTTCCCAAACCTGGTGAGAGAGATGGAACTTCATGTGACAGAAGCAAATAGATCTCCAAACTTTATCAATGCAAGAAGACCAACCCCAAGGCATATAGTAGTGAAGCCAGCAAAAGTCAACGAAAAGGAGAAAATACTAAGGGCAACCAGGCAGAAGAAAATAACCTACAAAGGAACCCCCATCAGGCTATCAGCAGATTTCTCAGCAGAAACTTTACAGGCTAGAAGAGAGTGGAATGATATATTCAAAAATCTGAAGGACAAAAACCTTCAGCCAAGAATTCTCTACCCTGCGAAAATATCCTTCAAATACGATGGAGAAATAAAAACTTTCCCAGATAAACAACAATTAAGGGAGTTCATCGCCACAAAACCTCCTCTTCAAGGAATGCTCAGGAAAACCCTCATACCTGAAAAATCAAAAAAAGGAAAGGGGCTACAAAACCAAGAGCAAAGGAGATAAGTAGAAGGACAATAACAGAAAGTAGCAGCTCTCCATCAGAACAGGTTAGCAAAAGTTAAATAAAACATTAAAGATAAAAGGAAGGGAAACACCAAGAATAAATATAACCCTGTCATTTTAACCACAAACTCGCAACACAAGAAAGAAGGGGGGAAAAAAATCTGACAATAACAACCTAGAAGGGGAAGAGAAAAGGGATAGAAGGTTTTAATTTAAGGAAATAAGAGGCTATCAGAAAATGGAATATCTCATCTGTGAGATGTTTTATACTAACCATATGGTAACCACTAAACAAATAACAAGAATAAAGACACAAATTACAAATAAGGAGACACCCAATACAGAAATTTACATACCTGAATTAGTCATCCAAAAACCATGGGACGAGAAACAAAGGAAATGCAAGAGAACCGGAAAACGAGAGATAAAATGGCAGCAGTAGGTCCCCACATTTCAATAATCACTCTAAATGTAAATGGATTGAACTCTCCAATCAAAAGACACAGAGTGGCAGGATGGATCAAAGAACAAGACCCAACAATATGCTGCCTCCAGGAAACACACCTCAGCCCCAAAGACAAACACAGACTCAAAGTGAAGGGATGGAAGACAATACTCCAAGCTAATAATGAACAAAAGAAAGCAGGTGTCGCTATACTAATATCAGACAAAGTCAACTTCAAAGCAAAACAGATAAAGAAAGACAAAGAGGGACAGTATATAATGATAAAAGGGACACTCCACCAAGATGACATAACACTTATAAATATATACGCACCCAACACAGGAGCACCAAAATTTGTAAAGCAACTCTTAACATAACTAAAAGGAGACATCAACAACAATACAATAATAGTAGGGGACCTCAACACACCATTAACACCAATGGATAGAACATCCAGACAGAAAATCAACAAGGAAATAATAGAATTAAATGAAAAATTAGACCAGATGGACTTAATAGATATATATAGAACACTTCATCCAAAAACAGCAGGTTACACATTCTTCTCAAGTGCACATGGAACATTCTCAAGGATTGACCATATTTTGGGAACCAAAGCAAACATCAATAAATACAAGAGAGTTGAAATAATATCAAGCATCTTTTCTGATCATAACGCTATTAAACTAGAAATCAACTACAAGAATAAAGCAGAGAAAGGTGCAAAAATGTGGAGACAAAACAACACGCTACTAAACAAACAATGGATTACTGATGAAATTAAAGAAGAAATCAAATATTATCTGGAGACAAATGAAAATGAAAACATGCCATACCAACTCATTTGGGACGCAGCAAAAGCAGTCCTAAGAGGGAAATTCACTGCAATACAGGCTCACCTCACTAAACAAGAAAAATCTCACATAAGCAACCTCAAATGACACCTAACAGAAGTAGAAAAAGAAGAACAAACAAAGCCCAAAGTCAGTAGAAGGAGGGAAATAATAAAAATTAGAGCAGAAATAAACGATATTGAAACAAAAAAGACAGTAGAAAGGATCAATGAAACAAAGAGTTGGTTTTTCGAAAAAATTAACAAAATCGACAAACCCTTAGCCAGACTCACTAAGAAAAGAAGAGAGAAACCTCAAATAAATAAAATTAGGAATGAGAGAGGAGAAATCACAACGGATACCAAAGAAATACAAGGGATCATAAGAGAATACTATGAAAAACTATACGCCAACAAATTGAACAACCTAGAAGAAATGGACAAATTCCTAGACTCCTACAACCTCCCCAAACTGAATCAGGAAGAAATAGAGAATCTGAATAGACCAATCACAAGTAAAGAAATCGAAACAGTAATCAAAAACCTCCCCCAAAATAAGAGTCCAGGACCAGACGGCTTCTCTGGAGAATTCTACCAAACATTCAAAGAAGATTTAATACCTATCCTCCTCAAACTATTCCAGAAAATTGAGGAAGATGGAGCACTCCCTAACACATTCTATGAAGCCAACATCACTCTGATCCCCAAACCTGACAAGGACAACACAAAGAAGGAAAACTACAGGCTGATATCACTGATGAACATAGATGGAAAAATCCTGAACAAAATTCTGGCAAACCGAATACAGCAATACATCAAAAAGATTATACACCATGATCAAGTGGGATTTATACCAGGGACACAGGGATGGTTCAACATCCGCAAGTCAATCAACGTGATACACTACATTAACAAAATGAGAAACAAAAACCACATGATCATCTCAATAGATGCAGAGAAAGCATTCGACAAGATCCAACATCCATTTATGATAAAAACCCTCAATAAAATGGGTATAGAAGGAAAGTACCTCAACATAATAAAGGCCATATATGACAAACACACAGCCAACATCATACTCAACAGGCAAAAACTGAAACCCATCCCTCTGAGAACAGGAACAAGACAAGGGTGCCCACTTTCACCACTCCTATTCAACATAGTACTGGAGGTTTTGGCCAGAGCAATTTGGCAGGAAAAAGAAATAAAAGGAATCCAAATAGGCAATGAAGAAGTAAAACTCTCGCTGTTTGCAGACGACATGATCTTATATATAGAAAACCCCAAAGAATCCATAGGAAAACTATTAGACACAATCAACAGCCACAGCAAAGTTGCAGGGTATAAAATCAACATACATAAATCAATAGTATTTCTATACACTAACAATAAACTAACAGAAAAAGAACTCAAGAACTCAATCCCATTCACAATCACAACAAAAAGAATAAAATACTTTGGGATAAATTTAACCAAGGAAGTGAAAGATTTATACAATGAAAACTACAAGACTTTCTTGAAAGAAATTGATGACGACATAAAGAGATGGAAAGACATTCCATGCACATGGATTGGAAGAATAAACATAGTTAAAATGTCCATACTACCTAAAGCAATCTACAGATTCAACGCTATCCCAATCAGAATTCCAATGTCATTCTTTACAGGAATTGAACAAAGAATCCTAAAATTCATATGGGGCAACAAAAGACCGTGAATTGCTAAAGCAATCCTGAGTAAGAAAAACAAAGCCAGAGGAATCACAATCCCCGATTTCAAAACATACTATAAAGCTACAGTGATCAAAACAGCATGGTACTGGTACAAAAACAGGTGCACACATCAATGGAACAGAATCGAAAGCCCAGAAATAAAACCACACATCTATGGACAGCTTATCTTCGACAAAGGAGCTGAGGGCTTACAATGGAGAAAAGAAAGTCTCTTCAACAAATGGTGCTGGGAAAACTGGACAGCCACATGTAAAAGACTGAAAATTGACCATTCTTTTTCACCATTCACAAAAATAAACTCAAAATGGATCAAAGACCTAAAGATTAGTCCTGAAACAATAAGTCTTCTAGAAGAGAATATAGGCAGTACACTCTTTGACATCAGTTTCAAAAGAATCTTTTCAGACATCATAACTCCTCAGATGAGGGAAACAATAGAAAGAATAAACAAATGGGACTTCCTCAGACTAAAGAGCTTCTTTAAGGCAAGGGAAAACAGGATTGAAACAAAAAAACAGCCCACTAATTGGGGAAAAATATTTACAAGCTACTTATCCGACAAAGGGTTAATCTCCATAATATATAAAGAACTCACACAGCTCAACAACAAAAAAACAAACAACCCAATCAAAAAATGGGCAGAGGACATGAACAGACATTTCTCCAAAGAAGATATGAGGATGGCCAATAGACACATGAAAAGATGCTCATCGTCACTAATCATCAGGGAAATGCAAATCAAAACTACACTAAGATATCACCTTACACCCATTAGATTGGCAAAAATATCCAAAACCAAGAGCGACAAATGTTGGAGAGGTTGTGGAGAAAAAGGAACCCTCATACACTGTTGGTGGGAATGCAAACTGGTGCAGCCACTATGGAAAACAGTATGGAGATTTCTCAAAAAGTTAAAAATAGAAATACCTTATGACCCAGCCATCCCACTACTGGGTATCTATCCTAAGAACCTGAAATCAGCAATTCCAAGAGTTCCATGCACCCCTATGTTCATTGCAGCATTATTTACAATAGCCAAGACGTGAAACCAACCTAAGTGCCCAGCAACTGATGATTGGATAAAGAAGATATGGTATATATACACATGGAATGTGTATATATACCATATGGAATACTACTCAGCCATAAAAAGGACAAAATCATCCCATTCGCATCAACATGGATGGACCTTGAGGGTATTATGTTAAGCGAAATAAGCCAGACAGAGAAAGACGAACTCTGTATGACTCCACTCATAGGTGGAAGTTAACATATAGACAAAGAGATCTGATCGGTGGTTACCAGGGAAAAGGGGTGGTGGGGGGAGGGCACAAAGGGGGAAGTGATGTACCCACAACATGACTAACAATAATGTACAACTGAAATCTCACAAGGTTGTAATCTATCATAATCTTAATAAAAAAAAAAGATAGGGAACCTTTTAAAAATACGTAACTGCAATACCAGAGTCACACCAAAAAATGGCAATAGTTCTTTAATTAAATTTTCAGGCACTGTCCATGTTTCTCCTGCTTCTCTCTCTCATTTGCTAATTTGACTTAGGATCTGAGTAAAAAGGTCCACATGCTGCACTTGGTTGAAATATCTCTTACGTCTCTTTTGTTTTTGTTTACTTATTATTTATCAGCGAGGAAGATTGTCTTTGAGCCAACATCTGTGCCAGCCCTCCCCAACCCTGCATGCGACACCGCCACAGCATGGCTCCATGAGCACTGCGCCATGTCCACACCCAGGATCTGAACCCTTGAACCCCAGTCGCTGAAGTAGAGCACACACTCAACCACTACGCCACCGGCCAGCCCCTCTTATGTCTCTTTCAATTTATGGTTTCTCCCTGTTTTCTCCTCCTTGAGGTTGTTAAGAGGAAACCAGGTAACGCATCCCTCAGACGTTCTCAGTCTGGGTTCTGCTGATTGCAGGCCTGGCACTTCCTACTGTAAGGGAGGAAGATGTTTCCTCCACCCACTCTGGGTCCTTCTGGCCAAGCTATGAATTAAATTGACATGAGACAGAATAACAAGAGAAAATCGAACAAGTATAACATGTATACGTGGGAGAAACCCGGGAAAACTGGGTCCCTTGCCAGAATGGCCATCATCTTAAATACCATCCTCAGCTCAAGACAAAGGAGGATGTTGTGGGGGGAGTTGGTTACGGGAGATTAGCAGAAAAGCACGGTAAACAAGAGTCAGGTCACTATGCAGATTTAAGTGCTTGCCTTCTGCATTGATAAGAGTTTTAGAGATAAGATCATCCCCCTCTTCCTGGTACAGAGAGGGAGACACCTTTACAGGTGGAGATTTCCCCTCACAAATGTAAATGTCTCTTTCAAAAGGTAAAATTCTACTTTTCAGAGCTTCTCCCATGTCTGCAGTTTTTAAAAGTAACCAGCCCCAAACAATCCTCATCCCAAAGAGACACATTTTGGGGTGGCCAATTCCAGTCCCCCACACTATAAACTGGCAGAAATTCACAGTTGAACTTTTCGTCGGTGAGACCACGCCGTAGTGGGGCTGTGCTGCTTTATCAGGAGGTACATGTCTCTGCTTCTCTGTTTGTGTGACGGCGGCAGCAGTAGACGGTCTTGATCGTTACTTGATTAGACACTGGTTCCCTCGTTCATTCTACCCTGATTCACGGGGACACTTCTGTGAAGATGAACTTCGCCTTGGCAGGATACACACTTGGTTCTCTTTATTCACGAATTTTCAAAATAGTGAGTTGGTTCTCAGAGTCTCCCAGGCGCAGCTGATGAGGTGTTTCTGTTCCGTGTCATTAGGAAGGCAAAGATTCAGACTCCTGGACGTGTTCACCCCCTCAGCACGGACTTCCTCATCCATGTTCAACTGGTCTCGTCTTTGGCCAGTGACACCTCTTCCCGCTGGCTTTTCCGCGGTGCTGATGGTCTCGATCGCCTCCTTGCCTTCCAGAATGGCAGGGGTGCAGGGTTACTCGTACAGAGCCTCGCTCTGCTTGGAATCAGCCATGGCCACAAGCAAGCCTGGTTCTTTCAGCGGGAATGGCATTTGGAGGCCGTGATCCAGGTGCTAGGAGTTTTGATCACAACTGAGTGTGTGGTTTCCAAGTTTGCAGTGGACAGAGCTCGCCTGGTCCCTCTGGCTCCAGTTCAGGACCACGTTCCCTTTGGTTCTCTCACTGATCTGCATTTCCTTTCTCCAGAGCTGACATTCCCAGTTCCTGATGACACTGACTGGATCACTCATTTGCTTTATCCCACCCTGAACACACAACAGTCCATAAGAGTAACAACGACACTGTTGTCGTGAATGTGATTACTGGAGACAGGCTGTTTATTATTATCTTTCTTTGCTGTTGTTTTGTCATTAGGGGATCTCATGACAAATGTACAAATTACTGAGTTTTAAAGACACATGAAATAGTTCTTCTCAGCATGGTACAAAAGCAATTGCATCTGTGCTGACGTTCATTTTATTGTCAATATTTTGGAATGCTCTTTAAATTTAATTTTGTTTTATAACATGTGTAAAACGTTTCCGTGGCTCCAAAGTCAAATCCATCGAAAGGCTTCTTTTTCTAGGAGGTCTGGGCTCCACCCCCACCATCTTCACCCTGTTCCCTGTTGGCAAACCTAATTTCACAGATACTCCTTTCATTTCTGAAAATATAAGGATGTATATAATATGTGTGTATGTGTAAATATATCTATATGTGTGTGTACACACTTTCATTCCCTCTTTTTTAGATGAAAGTAGCATGTTTATGCATTTTTCTCCACGTTGCTTTTTCCACTTCACAATATATTCTAGCGATAACTTCTTAGCAGTGTATATAGATGGTCCCTATTCCTTTTCATAGCTGCATAGTATTTTATTGTGTGAAGGCATCTAATTTGTTCACATGCTTGCTTTTTTTTAAAGATTGGCACCTGAGCTAACAACTGTTGTCAATCTTTTTTTCTTTTTCCTGCTTTTTCTCCCCAAATCCCCCCAGTACATAGTTGCAAATTTTGGTTGTGGGTCATTCTAGTTGTGGCAAAGTGGGACACTGCCCCAGCATGCCCTGATGAGTGGTGCCATCTCCTCGCCCAGGATCTGAACCAGCGAAACCCTGGGTTGCTGAAGCAGAGCACACAAACTCAACCGCTTGGCCACAGGGCTGGCCCCCACACACTCACTTTTGATGGCCATTTGGGTTAGTTCCAATTTTGCTATTACAAATAATGCTGCAATTAGTATTTTTGCAATTTCTTTTCATATCTTTGCCAGTGTACCTTTGGAATGGATACTTAGAAGTGAGACTGCTGGGCTAAAGGATAGAGGTGTGGGTAATTTTATTATCTGTTGCTGAATTACCCCCAAAGGGCTGTGCCTTTTGTGTGCCCATCTGCATTGCATGACAATCCCTCTTTCTCCACAGCACTGCCAACAATTTTGGGGTTTCTTTGCCAATCTGGTAGTTGTGAAATGGTATTAGAGTGCAAGTTTGATTTGCATTTCTCTAAGTGGAGTTGATAATCTTTTTGTAGGTTAAGAGCTATTTGCAATTCTTTCTGTGAACTTTCGTTCATGTCACTTGCCCGTTTTCATCTCGGGTTGTTTGTATTTTTCTTCTTATTTTTAGAAGTTCTTTATATTTAAGGATGTTAACCCTTTGTGATGTGAGTTGCAATTATTTTTCCCAATTTATATTTGTTTTTCCATGGATTCTTTTGGGTTCTCCAGACATTTAGCCATTTCATCTACAAACAGAAAAAAAAAATTTCTTTCCATTTCCATGCCTAGTGGACTTGTCTCCTGCATTGGTGAACACCACAGCACAAGTTAAGAGAGTGTAAGAGGATCCTTGTCTTGTTTCTTACTTTGTAGGCGATACCTTTAGTGTTTACCTATTGATTAAGATATTGGCTTAGAACTGACAGATTTATATTTTGCTATGTTGGGGAAATTTCAGCAGCAATTTCTTTATTTTCAGCATGAGCGGGTGCTCAGAGTCTGGGAGAAGGCCCCGTGCTGCGGGTGAGGACGAGGTGCTTGTCCCAGACCTGGCTTTGGGCTCGGCCTCTCCTGCAAGTCTTTTTTCTCCCTTCTATTGTATCAAAGTCCCTGTATTCCCAGGGCCTCTCAGCCAAGCAGTAAGAAACTAAATTGCTCTAAAGAGCTGACTCTCCCCTACACTTAACATGGAAGAAGAATTGGTTCTAGGCTTGGTTCTAATGCCAAACAGTGAGATTCGCGGTGGAAAAAAGAGTCTCGCTGGTTCTATGCCACTGCCTCTAGGTGGGCAGTGCGGCCCTCACCCATATCCTTGCTCTTCACGTTCCTCCTGCTGCGTCGTTGCCCCTTATTCACTGGGGCCTTTAGCAACTGACCACAGTCTTGTCTCCTCCCAGATGAGTTTTACACTACAGGGACAGCCCTGCGCTCCCGCACGCTCCACTCTCTGGCCTCCTTGTGTGCTGACCTCTCCTCTCCTCCCCAGAAAACCCCTGCCGGGACTCCAGGCACGTCCTCACCTGGAACCACTCCTTTGGGAACCGTCCATTCCTTCCTCACAGTACCCTGCTTTTCTGCTTTCTTAGTCAACTGTGCCTAAGACTGACTCCTTGACCCTGTGTGTCTCCCAGTCTCTCTCCTTGTCTTCACTTCATTTCCTTCCAGGTAAGATGTGTGGCCCTCTCCTTAACACCTCACACAGGGATCATGTGTTCCCGGGCACCAGGATGCCTGTTGAGCCCATATTGGGGTGTTCCAGCACCCTGCTCTTAGACCCAGCAACCGTGTGTTTCTGGGACATCTCAGAACTGCACACATCAGGGCCCCCACCTCCTGGGGCCCCTGTGACCGTCAACACGGTGACTTTCACTATTCAATCAGCTCTCCACTTTCCACATGATGGCTTCAAATCTTCTTTATGTTACAGTGTCTTAGGCACAGAGCCTGGTTACTCACTTAAACTGGGGGTGTTTATTGACCCCTTGTCTCTTACCAGGGACCATTCTAACCCCTGGATACAAAAACGAACAACAAAAAACCCACGGTGTTTACATGCTTGTCTATTATTCAAAGAGGCCATGCTAATTGATTTATACTTATTGCCTTCACTCCCTTTCAACCTTTCCCCACCAACAACTCTTCACTAAGCTCAAGCTACGTGCTCTGGGTGCTGAGAATATCACGGTGACAGGACATGGCCTCCCCTCACAGACTCAGGGAACAAACAAGGTAAATAATGGATACCTCACATCCGTCAAGCCGTGACATGAAACAGCAGAAAAGGAAGAGAGCGTGGTGGGGTGTGCTTCCAGGAGATGGGGCACCAAAAAGGCTTCTAGGAGGATGGAGGTCTGCAGAAGTGAGCCCTGTGACAGCGGGGGACGGTGCACAACAGGGGACAGGGGGTCCAGGACGCAAGTGTGTGTGTATGCGGGGTGGGGTGGCGGAGGGCACTAGGCCAGCCTTGCAGTAAGTGTGACCCAAGCCTCCCTGAGGCCACAGTGTCACTGCGACCCTGGTGGACAGAAGCCCAGGTGGAGAAGGAAGGCATTCCTGGGGCTCGCTGTCTCGCAGAAACCTGGCGGGATTGCTTCAGATCAGCGCAGGCAGCACCCGTTCCCAGAACACCCCCTTCTTAGGAGCTCGTCTCAACCTTGATGGACACAGACGTGGAGAGACACACCCACCTATGCAGCACAGAGTTCCTCACTCCACTGGGGTTTTGCAGGCAGAAGACCACGGCAGGCCATTTCAGAACCACCTGGTGCCCTTTTCGAAGGATGTCCACATTTGCATCAAATAAATGGGAATAATAACACATCTCCTAAGGGAGATCAAAGTCGGCTGTTTTGGTAGAGGAAACAGTCCCTTGGATCTTTTTGTCTTAAGATACTTTTGAGTCATTTAGGAAAAATCTAGTGCTTTATAAACATATGCCATAACTGAGAAAGGATGGCACATGAGCACCGTAATCTATTTAATGGAATTTTTATTGTATGGGACATGTATGACTGACCTTTTAAGGAAATGTCATTTCAACCACTCCATCTCTGAAAAGGAGACTGGCTCTTGGTTTCCAGGGGAAGCCTCGGCCTCTGGCGCCTGCCCCTCCTACCTTCCTCCTGTGGTCCTGGTAGGCTTTCTCCCGGCTATGCTGCTGGCTCTGGCTGCCAGGAGGAGTCAGCCTGGGGGCTCTGCGCATCCCGAAGACAGAACCAGGGCGCCCTTGGGAGCACGGCTCAGGCCGGTGCAGTCCCAAAGGCTGTGTTTGCTGGGTCACGTGGCGGTTGCCAGGGCACCAGCTGGGGAGAGGGAAGGCGGAGCCTGGGCCTTCACAGAGGGGAGGGAGCTTTCTCGTAGCGGACGTGTTGATGCCACGGCTAGCCTCCTCCGCGCTCACAGATGAGCTCAAAGGATTTCTCCTCCAACTTTTCTCCTTCTCTCCCTTCCTTCCTCCTTGCTTCCTCCTCCTCCCCTTTCTCGTGTCCTCCCATCCTCCTTCACTACCTCTTCTGTCCTGTCATCCAATAATTTGTAATAGTTTGGACAACTCCAAATGTTTTTATTTGCAGCTTAGGTGGCAGATCTTCATTAAATTTTTTTCGATTGACTTGAAGATTAGTTATAGAAAATTTTAGCTATTTCAAGCCATTCCTCTCTCCATGGTTTTTATCTGGTTGAGATGGGTTTTCCATGGTAAAAATGAAGTAAAAATTATGCTAGGATATCTGTTGAGTCATTCATCTTTGTCGAAATCATGTGCATAAATTTGGAAATGACATTATTAGAGGAATTGGTTAATGACAAAATAACGATATTATTTTCATTTCAGAATCCTAGTCTTCATTACATCACAGTATCATTACAGAGAACTTTCCAGCACAGAATTAGCGAATGGGAACTTACTGTTCAGCTGTGTGTAAATACAGAATGGACAAGGGGCATTCTGTGAGGGACCGTGTTCTGCACGTTAGTGCGACTCGGTGGGTCAGTCTGAAATAGAATGAGCCAAGCTTAAATGGCATCTGACTTGGGAGACATGGGACGTGAACAAACCAGACTATGGCTCTCGGGCCCTGCTCTGGCGGCCAGGGGACCCGCACCCAGCTGGTTCTGAGGACTTTCACAAGTTCGGCAGAAGACCTTGCAGGTTGGTAAAACTGTTGATGTATTGACAGTTAAAAAGTTGTCTGGGTTTTTCAAAGAACTGATTTGTTTTACTTCAGAATTGTTCACAAGTAGTAACTTCAGAAAACTATGCATGTACAGTAGGAGACAGATGTGAGAATTACTACCTAAAAAATGCAGCCGGCACTTTAAGACATAAGGCTGCATTAAGATTTCTTAGACTATAAAATCTGTACATCATATTCAGAGGAATTCTGTTAAAACCATTAACTTCCTTTACTCGGTTGTTGTCATTGGTCAAGCCTGACCTCCAGCAGTGGCTCCATAAATGTCCTATGGGAAGAGCGGCATTGATGTTGTAGACGATTCCCCGGCAGGTCCTCCAAGGGGCTGGCTCTGTGTGGCTCTTGTCTCTCCCTTTTCCTGAAGCCAGTCTCCACGCGCTCCGAGGGCCTTTTGGCCATGCTCAGCCTCACTGCCCATCGACTGAGGTGGAGGCAGCGTTCTGTCCGGGCTGCTCCCATTTGTGCAGATGGACCATGGATGGAGGGCAAAGTAGAAACTGGGTGGAATAAGTGATATTTAAAGGTTAATTTTAATAATGTGGGTTCTCATGGTGTTTGATACTCACATTGTTATTGATGCATGTGTCACCTAAGTGACGTCGGGTGAGTCCCAGCCGTGTACCTAACACCGTCTGTGTCGACCCTTAACTGACTGACCACTCAATTAACACTTGCTATTCGATTTATTGTGATGGCAGAGGCCCATGGCTGAGCTCTGGGAAATTTAGGCATGGCCCCATGAACCAGAAAGATCATGGTCAGCTGACCGTCTGGACTTCAGTGCACCCACCTGCCCAGGTGCAAACTAAGTCTTGGTTCTTAACAAGATCAGACCAGAGAAGTCAGTTAACCAGTAGCTCCTTGGAATCTGTTCTGAGAAAATAATCTGAAGCACTGACAAGGATTTATACACATGGAAGTATTACTCACAGAAGTGGAAAATTGGAAAGTCTGCAGTTTAACAGTAAGTGTCAGTGTTAGTTTCCATTAACGTTCTTTTCTGTTCCAAGGTCCAATCTATGACACCACTTTGCATTTTGTGAATTTTTTTCTTTTTTTTGGTGAGGAAGATTGTCTCTGAGCTAATATCTGTGCCAATCTTTTACTTTGTATGTGGGACGCCCCCACAGCTCAGCTTGACAAGTGTGTGCAGGACCGTGCCCAGGATCCAAACCTGCAAACCCCAGGCCGCTGAAGCAGAGTGTGTGAACCCAACCTCTCAGCCACTATGTTGGCCCCTTTTTTGTGAACTTTTAAGGAGAGATTTTTTTTTTATATATTGGGCTGGTTTGAATGTTTACTATTACGCAGTTTCTACTCATACTCTGTAGAAATAAACACCAAAGCCTATTTTTGATTTGATTATTCAAATAATATCTGTATGTTCAGCTCCAACCTTAATCAGTGTTTTGGCTGGATATTGACTCAGCTATTGAGTTTATTAGAAATGCCTTGAAATGTAACGAAGAGACACCCTGAATACGTGAAGGACAATACATATAATTGATTGTTACATCGTATATAAAGCATTTGTGATATAGTACATATTAATTAAATCCTTAATACTCACAATTCTTTTTCTGTGTCTTGCGACCGTAACTTTAAGTTCCAGTTTGGTTTTTGTGTTCCTCTGCCATCCCACAGGAGCAATGAGATCAAAGCGGAGCAATGAGATCAGAGCAAAGCAATGGATCCCACTCTTGCTCTGCAGGACAGAATAGTTTAAAAAGAATCTCAAGTTACTTCAGATTCATTCAGATTTGGAGGACAAATGTGCTCACAAACATTGATTCACAGAAAAAGTGAAGTATCTCCAGTGCCCTCCAGAGGGGGTCCCTTGAGAGCCTGAACTACAGGGCCACCCCTCCCAGCGAGGGTCTGGCTTTCTCCTCCCACTGAAAACACCAAAAATCCTGGACTTGCCTTAAACACATCAGGGCGCTGGTGCAGGGTGTGGCCAAAGAGATCAGAGTGCTGAGTCAGCTCACGGGGCTCCTCCTGCAGGCGCTCCTGTCCCCAGAGGGTGAGGTCTTTGTGATGAGACAGACGGCTGGGCAGGCTGACAGGAGGCTGCTCCCTCAGGAAAAGGCGAATCAGGAAGAATCCTGAGCCAGCTCTGAGGGCCTGGGGGTTAAAGTTCAGCTCTCATCGCTTCAGGGGATTCCAAGGCCTGGGTTCCATCCCCGGGTGCAGAACCACATCACCCATCTGTCGGTAGCCACGCTGTGGCGGCGGCTCATGTAGAAGAACTAGAACGACTTACAGTAGGATATACAACCTTGCACTGGGGCTTTGGAGAGGAAGAAAAAAGAGGAAGATTGGCAACACATGTTAGCTCAGGGCAACTCTTTCCCTTCATAAAAGAGAAAAGGAAGAATTGTGCCCCCAAAGCAGCTGTGGGGTTACTGCGGAGCAGGGGCAAAACAGGGAGAGTGGCCGCAGTTCAAGTTCACATTCCCCGGTAGCCACAACCACTCAGACAGTCAAACTGCTAGGGACGCACTGCACAGATGATGCCACGGATGTGGAAGAAAGAGACAGCCCTCCCTCCAAAGGCATCGACCACCCACTGTCTCCTGTGTCTGAGCACTTGAAAAGCGAATCAACGAGGACAGAACTGGCAAAACTTGAGAGGAGATTCAGGGAGATGACAGATCCTGAGATCAGGAGACGTGGATGATGGGACAGACCCTGAGATCAAGAGATGTGGAACAGGACAGACTCTGAGATCTGGAGAAGTCGATTATCAGACAATTACAGTTACTATGTTTGAAGGAACACAATAATGCAATTGGATATCTCTGCAGGTATAGGGAACCTCAGAAATTTTCAACACAGAAGGAATATTTCTTCAATTTCTGGTTTTGACTGTATGCCGTGCTATAAATGGACAGCAGCCACACAGAGCATGTGGCTAGTGGACTGAGCCAGGAATTAACAACCAAAAATAACTCCGAATCCCTATATTTGGAATGAAGCTCAGGAACACGACAGGGGCCTCCCTGGGAACCTCTCAGGGCCTCTTTGTGTCGACTGGATCTGTTGTTGGGTCTTTTGAAGAGAAGGCCTTGCAGCTGCGGCCGTGAACACTCGTGTCAAAGTCACCTTAGTGACTCGATTGACCTTGTCTCCAGAACGTCAGTCCTGAAGAGACTCACTTCGCTCTGTGAATCCCACTTGGAGATGCTCTTGGGGAATAATCCAGAAGAGAGGAGCGGCTCTGCACACTAAGGAGGAGTGTTGGCGTTCCTCACTTCTCCGCGGGTGGAGAGATACACCAGCTGTGCCCGCTGTGGGAAGCTCTCTATACACCTTCGTGCGACAGAACAGTGCAGCTGACATCACCAGGACTGGAAGGACTATGACACAATAAGGCAGACGCAAAACTGCTCCTCTTGTAACAGGTAGGAATCAGGGTTGTTCACAGAAGACATCCTGGAGAATTTGTTTTTAATTGTTTAAATGGAATGAAGTGATTTTTATTTTTTTAAATGGATTTTATCATATTTGTGTGGTTAGTTTTTTAAAAATGTATTTGATGTGCAAACGAGGCCTTGATCCCACATTTCCAGCTCACACCCCTCCCTGGCACCATGTCTCGTCTCCAGGAGCTGAGAGACTCAGTGACATGCACCCCACAGCCGTTCCTGACACAGAGTCTCTTGTAAAGTGAAGGAGACTCTTCTGGGGGTCTGGGGTCTGGATGGTGCGCCCCGAGTCCTCGGGTCTTCTGGTCCTGTGGCTGTGTCTTTGTTTTGTCAATTGCGCCCTCTTCTCTGGCGCTCGGCTGTTTGCTGCACCCACGGCCAGGAGACCACATACTGAGAACGCACTGAACCCGGAACTTTCTGGGCCACCAAGTATTCCCGGGAAGACTGACTGAGAGGGTCCCAGAGTGTGTACCCTCCTCCAGGCCGGCCAGGTAGAGGGCAGATCTGGATTTTCCCTCGGCTTTTCCTGGAAGCCTGGGCAAAGCCAGCCCCTCAGGGCCGTGGCACCCGGATCTCCCAGCTCCACGTGGAGAGAGGATGAGGGCGACAGTCCTCTGTGACCAGAGGAGATGCAGAGCCAGGGCTCCGCCTGCAGAGGCTCTCGTCCATTTGACAGGCACCCTGTCCTGCCAGGTCTCTGCCCCGTTCCTGTGTCTCTCTGGCTGTAGGAAGCAGCAGGACCTTCAGAGGTTTGTCTGTTTTATGTATTTTTTTAATTTATTTTGAGGAAGCCTGGCCCTGAGCTAACATCTGTGCCCATCTTCCTCTACTTTATATGTGGGAAGCCTGCCACAGCATGGCTTGCCAAGTGGTGCCAGGTCTGCACCTGGGGTTTGAACCGGCAAACCCCGGGCTGCCGAAGTGGAACGTGCACACTTAACCGCTGCGCCACCGGGCTGGCCTTGTCTGTTTTAAGCAGCTGTTGTTTTCACTGGTTCTTGGTCCTCAAGCCTTGCAGTCCCTGAAGCTCGTCACCTGTAGGGGAGGGCCATTCCCTGGGTGGGAGCGGGGAGCTGGTGGAACAGATGGGTCAGCAGAGAACAGTCACTGGAGGGTGACCAGCAGGCCCCATCTGCGGGGGGGGGGGGGTGCGACCCGACCCCTGGAGACTCTGCTGTGGCTCGGGCCCTGGGCCGGCTCTGTCTCAAGGGCCTTTGAGATCGGGCCCTGTGGGGGCACAACTAAACAGGCCATGTGTGCTGTGAGCTGCATGGGTGCTGTGGGGGCCTCCAGGTGCCCAGCACTTCGGGAGCCCGGGCAGGGACAGGCTCCAGGCTCAACCCCACCGTCCTGGCTGCCCTTTTAATGCAGACGCAGCTGTAAAATGAGTAAACTATTTTCTCATCGTAAGAACGAGGAATCAGTTCATGAGTATTTTTGGCACTATATCCTCCCCTTCATAAAAAGGGGAAAATGTGATGGAAACAAATGCCCTCTCCTACAGTCTAGTCGGAAGATGAACCGTGAGGAGAGTGAAGGCCACGTGGGCGGAGGCACGGCCTGCTGGATGGCAGCCTGGGCGGGAACCACTGTGGAGGCCCATCTCAGCTGTGGCTCGTCACCGTGGGGCGCTGACCCTGCACGTTTTCAGGGGACAGGAGCAGGCTGGGAATGAGGCTTCCTCTCAGCCCAGCTCAGTGGCTGGAGGCCTCGGCTCTGGCACAGCTGGCGCAGAAGCTTCTCAGTCTGTCCCATCCTAGATGCCTCACGCCCACCCCAGCCCCCATTGTTTCAGAGAGCGAGATATCCCCCCGGAGTTTATGCGGAAAGCAATCTGTCAGAGCAGCGCTCCCCACCCTCCCAGGCTCTCATTGGATTGCTTATTGCCTAATCGGAAGAGCTTCCAACAAGGCAACACTAGAGACCCTCATTCAGGGTTTCCAGCCTCAGCCAGTTCTCTGTCCTGTGGTCGTGGGGTGGTGCGCAGCGCTCTGGCCTCTACACACAGTGCCAGCAGTAACCCCTGCTCCCAGAGCGACATCCAAATGTCCCCAGATGTTGCTGACTGCCCCTGGGGAGGTAGGGGCTAGATGGGCCCCAGCTGAGAAGCACGAATCCGTCTAGTTGGTGAAATTGAGCCATGGCAACAAGGTTAATTTTAAGAGAGATTTTTTGGAAGGTCAGCCTTGTGAAATCAGAACAGATAGCTGTTTTCAGTGTATGATGAAAGGGAGACTATTATTAATTATTATTGCTAACCCCTGGCAGGCAGGAAGGGCAGATTGGCCTGAGGGTCTGTGCCCATGAGCAAGGCAGCTGGAGTGAAAGGTCAGTCCACCCTTTGAAAGGGTCTGTGTCGGGTGGACGGGGCTGTGAGGATGGCGGTCGAGAAGACGGAGGACACGGGGGGCAAGCCAGGAAGCTGGCGGATGGCCATGTGCTGTGTACTGCCCAGTCCTCAGTAAAGTTACTGACTTCTCAAAACCAGATTGCAAGTGAATTTCCTTGGGGGAAACTGTAGTGTGTGCCTGGTAGTTCAAGACTAAACTGAGGAGGCGTTACAGACATGGCAGTGGGGACTAGGGGCCTGGGAGGTAGGAAGATTGGAAATTCACAGAAGCCACAGAGAGGGAAACCACTCACACAAACTATGCTTCTGGGAGTTTGGGCCAAAGTTACCAAAACCGATGGGAAAGATAAACCCAGGACCCAAACAAATTATTTTTTTGTTGGTGCTCAGCATCCTTTCTACCGGCGGGATTGTATGGAAACACAGTGTGTGCCGGGGTACCTGGCGGCAGGAAGAGCTCTCGCTCCGCAGCGCGGCAGGTGGCAGGCGGCAGAGTCCCGGGCTGGGAGTCTGGCACACAGGCTGGGACCCCAGCTCCGCCCTCTTGACTCTGTCTCTGGGTGTGTGACTCACCATCCGGACCTCAGCCCCTCACAGGGGAGACGCAGGGACCCGGCACCTCAGACCTGTCACAGAGGCGAGTGAGACCACAGGGAGGAGCACAACAGAGCCCCCGGGTCTCAGGATGGACGGAGGAGCTGGGTGCTGTCATCTTCCATTGTCCTCGATTCACAGGCTCTGAGACACAAACAGCTGCAGGGATGAGGGTTCAGACTCCAGGAGAAGCACATTCAATTTAGAGCAACTTGGATTCAGGGAAAATTGAAGAGATCTGAACTCCCCTTTTCATAACTTTACCTTTTGATTCTAATTCTGCCAAACGAAGTCATGTTGTCATGACAGCCCTTTCGCGCCCCCTCCCTTGGGCTAAACTTGGGTTTATGTAACTACTCCTTTCGTGACGAGTGAGCATCACCTGAGTGGAGTTCACAGTGGGAGTGGGGGCAGGGAGGGGAGGTCCCCACGTGGATCAGACTCTGGGGGTAGAGTTCAGACGGCACCCACGCCCTCCACAGAAGACACTGGCGAGCCTCCCAGTCCTGGTGGTCCCTCGAAGACCATCCCCACCCGCTTCCCCAACACAGTCGCTTGGCATCCACCCTGCCCCCGTGAAGCAGCACTTGCATCAGTGAAAGCGATTGTGTGAACAATGTGGAAGCAGAAAGCAGTGGCTGAGAGGCACGGGTAGATTTAGCACCGGTCCAGTCTCATACTCTCAGCAAGGAGGCTGTCTCGGGGAGGTCAGCGGGGCTGCTGGAGGGAACACAGTTCCCTGGGCCCGGGCCTCTTAGGACGTGGGCTTCCCAGAGCTGCAGAGAGATCTCGTCACCTGCTCTCTTCCCATTGCGTTATATAAATGAGACCTTTGGGGTGCCTGCCCAGCTCCCTAGACCTGCCCCCCGCTGCCAAGTTCTTGCCACATGAGGCCCCACCCTCGCCCTCGGCTGGGCCCACCTGACCGGATCGATAAATGATCTCTTGAGAAACTGGAGTTCATATTTGGACTCAGCTAGCCTGTCTCCACCTGTGCTGCTGCCAAGGCACCCACAAAACCTCGGGAGATGAGGCGGCACCTTCCACCTCGTGGGCACAGAGGCAGGGAAGAGGAGACTGAAGGACGGGAAGGGAGGCGCTGAGAAGCGGCAGCCAGAGGCAGGTGGGCTCCTGTGCTTTCCAGGTGCCGGCTCAGACCCACAAGAAGCCCGGTTTCCTTTGGGTTTATGACAGATCCGGAATCTCCCTATAGATTCCTCTTCTGGCTTGAGCTGTCCAGAGTGGACGGATACCAACCAGGAGAGTCAAGGACCATAAGGTAAACTGACGTCTGTTTCCACCTAGTTTCACGCACTGGTGATGTCATCTTCCCAGGAGAAAACAGAGGTGGCGGCCCTCCTTGACAGAACAGCCTGCAGTGTCCAGTTGACTGCCCTTCCTTATGTCATGTCACCACTGGAAAACCAAGAGCTATTGGCAAGATCTTTAGGTCCACGTTGCCACCTGAGGAATTTTCAAAGGGCTTTGCAATTCCTAGAGTAAGAGTGCTCGGTCGAGCCTGGGTCACTGGACAGCCATCACTTAGCTCAGATCTGGAAATTATAGCACGTTCCTCAGACAAAAACCCAGTCATGTTGGTTTCTAGTTATAAGTTATGGTTACGTGAAAAATAGGGCCCTCATCTCTCCCCTAAGACCTTGTAACCTCTTTTCTACTAGTCATCACTTCACTAATAGTAAGTTGGTGAGTTCTTAAAGCATATTTCTCCGAGGACAAAACTGAGTCTCAAATATCAGAGAAGCATTCTGCAGCCATCTGACCCTTGGGCCAGAGACACTCTTGAGTTACTTAATTTTTTTATTTTTGGGGAGGAAGATTTGCCCTGAGTTAACATCCATTGCCAATCCTCTTCTTTTGCTTTAATGAGGAATATAAGCCCTGAGCTAACATCTGTGCCAATCCTCCTCTACTTTGTACGTGGGATGCCTCCACAGCACGGCCAATGAGTAGAGCAAGTCTGAATCCGGGATCTAAATCTGTGAACCCTGCCACAGAAGTGGAGGGTGTGGAACTTTAACTGCTCAGTCACAGGGCCGGCCCCTTGGGTTGCTTAATCTTTAAAACTAGAAGTGATTGTTGTCAAAACAGCACCTAGATCTGATAAGTAGAAAAAAAATCGTTTCAATCTTACAAGGTTCGCCCAGTTGGAGCAGAAGCACAGCTGGACCCCATGTATTCCAATTCTTGGTCCGATGGTCCCCTCTGTGTACGCCTCTGTGTCTGTGATTTCTTGGTGAAATATCCGTGCTGGGTTTCCATGGTAACAGTCACCTTCTTCTGCAGACACACGCAGACATCTTGGTTCATGAAAGTTGAAGGTTTGATCAGGTCTTTAGTTGAGGACAAGCTGTTGTTTCCCAGAGGTAGTGAGATGCAGGCGATGGGTATCCATTCCTGAGGGTCACTAACCCTGTGGCCTGGGAAGGTGAGTAGGGCACGGGGCTGGTTGGGCTGCGGTGTCCTCCATTCCTTCCTGTGTGTCCTCGCTGGGCGAGTGCCCTGACAGCTGACGCTCACTGGACTCTTTCTGGTCAGGGGCCAGCCTCCAGGCTTTACCGAGACCACGCTGATTAAGGTTTTGGAAATCTCTCTTGCTCACTGCTGTTCCCAGCCCACTCCCCCAACCTCCGCAGGATCTCCAACCGCCTGCACCATGGGCTCGTCTGCGGGAAAATGCAGAGAAGCTGGAGGTCAGAGCCCAGGGCCTTGGGGAGACTCAGTCATGTTCTCTCTGGAATTTCGATTTCTTTTCTTTTCCATCAGTGCCCCACCCACCCACCGCGCAGTCACATCAGCGTCAGGCGCCACTAAACCCGGGGACTTCTTGGAGCTACTTCCCTCTCCATGGATTCTGTCGTCATCTCTCAGAGAGAGATCTACTTACAGACACCCTTTTGGAACGAGCTCCTGGTTCACTCCTGGCATGTTTTCTCCGCCGGGTTGTGTCCAGAGGGTAGTGGGTGGGACCAGAAGGTGTGAGGCCCAGAGGGTGGACGAGTGCCCCCACACTCGACCCCCGCCTCTCCTCTTGAACACATTGTGTTGTGCTTAATTTTGTTTAAAGAGAATGTCCTGGAACACATGGAAACTACAAAAAAACCACAGTGCCCAATGGTGCACAGCTGGCATCTTAAACATTCACGTTAACAACACGCTAATACATGTGACATTTGCCCATGAGCATGAAATAATAATTTGCGGTGATACCTAATTTTAAAAGACGTCAGTGAATTGCACAAGGAGTCAGCACAATTCTTCCCAATCGGGTGGAGCCATTGGGCTGAAACATGCAGGTGGGGACGGCCTTCGGTCAGCAACAGACTGTTTGTCCTTCCCTTCCTATTTCCAGTGTGGGGATATGCACCTTAGTGAGGCCGCGGTTTTACTCAGGCTGCAGAGCATCCTCCTACCTCGAGATGAAGGGCACAGGGAGACGGAGCACCAGGACTGCCGCCAGTGGGAACGCGCTGCACCCGCAGAGCACAGGTGAGCCCACACTCACTCAGAGACCCCAGGACGCTGGAGTCAAAGCCTCAGGGTAAGCGCCACGTGCCCCGGGAAAGCGCACCCACGGGTGTGGGCACTGGGGCTGAGAGGCAGGAGGGAAACAGTTTGAGCCCAGACAGGCCACTGGCAGGGCAGGGGGGAGACACACGCGTGCCCCACCTCACACGCACCCCCAATACACACTGACCCCGCCTCACGCCTCCCCCAGCCTCACAACGACCCCCAATATACACTGACCTCTCCTCATGCTCCCTGCCTCGCACACACCCCCACCTCACGTGCACCCCCAGTACACACGGACCCCGCTTCACGCCTCCTCCAGGATCACACCGACCCCGCCTCACGTCCCCGCCTCGTGCGCACCCCCAATACACACGGACCCCACCTCACGCTTCCTCCAGCCTCACACTGACCCCCAATACACACGACCCACGCCTCACGCACACCCTCAGTACACACCGACCCCGCCTCACGCCTCCCCCCGCCTCACACGCACCCCACCTCACGCCCCCCGCAAGCCCCTGCCTCACGCTGATCCCCAATACACACCGACCCCGCCTCACACCTGCTCCTGCTTCACGTATGCCCCGGCCTCATGCCCCCAGCCTCGAGCGCACCCTGCCTCAGACAGAACTCGCCTCACACCCACCCCGCCTCATATCCACCCCAGCTCACACCCATCCCCGGTCTCATTCCCACCTGCAGTCTCCTGGGAGATGGGTGAGGGGGCAGGGCCCTGGGCCCCACGTGACCCTCCTCCCATAGCTGTCCGGAGAGGATTCCCCAGACTTGAGGATTAGTCATAAATAGAAAGAAAGGAGCACAGGATCCATACAGAGAGACAGGAAGCCCACAAAAATGAAATAAAGGGAAAGGAATGAGTAAAACACACAGCAGAAGAAAAAGAAAAATGTGATCTGGAAGGGAAGGAAAACTGTCACCAAAAATATCACCTGAAACAAAATATCTCGCTTCCAAATTAAGAAACACACACAGCACACGAGGGAAGACACAGCAGTTTCTTTAAGGAGAAATAACTACAACCCAGAACTGTAACATGAAATAAGACAACAAAACTAAGACCAACTGTGACTTTATATCAGTAAATGCCCATACGTCAGCTCAGCTCACCTATGAAAAAAAGAGACTGTCAGGATGAATGACAACGCGAAATGCAGCATACCCTGTGTGTGGAACAGACCTAAGACAGAGGGATCAGAGGGTGTGCAGGCACAGGCCTGAGACAGAGGGACTCAGAGGGTGTGCAGGCACAGGCCTGAGACAGAGGGACTCCGAGGGCATGCAGGCACAGGCCTGAGACAGAGGGACTCAGAGGGTGTGAAGGCAGAGACCTGAAACACAGGGATCAGAGGGTGTGCAGGCACAGGCCTGAGACAGAGGGACTCGGAGGGTGTGCAGGCACAGGCCTAAGACAGAGGGACTCGGAGGGTTTACAAGGAAAGATGTGCAAAGCATCCTGGGGAAATGGTCCTGAAATAACATCCACATTTCGGGCCTATTTTTTTATTAGACATGTAAAAATCAAAAGAGCCACACAAATACTGGTTGAAAGTCCTCCTGGTGGTGGTGGTAGTGCTGGTCCAGAAGCAGATGAGTTAGCATCTTAGAAAGCTCAGCGTCTCACTGAGGTTCCCAGCGGAATCTGCAGATAAAAGTGACTTCAGGCCGTCTTGAAAAGATTAGTCCACTTGTGGTGCTGAGACAACTCAACGCCGTCTGAGAAATCAACTGAATCCACAGCTCACACCTTTCAGTCAAATAAATTCTAGATAAACCAGAGTCTAACTGGGGACAATGGAAGTGGGCAATGAAAATATGAGCGATTTTCAGTAAGGGGCAGGTCTCTCTCACTATGACACAAAAGTCCAGGAGATAAAAGATCAATAAAAATAATTTTTAAAATAAAATAAGTGAAAATAAAAGATTAATAAATTTGAGCGCACAAAAATAAAGTACATCTTCAACAGAAAAACAATGTAAACACAATCCGAAGAGAAAACAACCAAACTGGGGTATTTGCAACCTATAGTCCTAGAGAAAAGGTTAATTTCTTTAGTAAATAAGAATACCAACAAACCCGTATAAAGACCACAGACCTCATGGAAAAATGAGCAACAAAGACGAACAGACATTCACAGCAAAAGAAATACATTGACCTTAAAGTCATGAAAGGGTTGAGGACACCAGGAAATGCAGGTCAACACCACAGGGAGCTCTGTGGAGGGGTCTGCGAGCTGTGCGCCAGCCCTTCTCCCCTCCCCGGGCACCTGCAAATGCACCTGCGTCTCCCCTGCAGCCAGCTGTGGCCACCGTGGGAAGCAGAGTGGACAGACCGGAGTGGAGAGTGCCCCGTGGATTGCCCTCCCCTAGCCTGTCCTTGAGTGGGGACCCAGCGTGACCGCACGGACAAGACAGGATCCAAGCGCAGCAGGAAGCAGGGGCCGAGTGCCTGAGCGACTGCGTGGAACGAGCTGCTCAGGGCATGGGCACTGGCCTTGCACCAAGGAGGAAGAAATATAGGTGCACGAACGGAGGGTGTTTGTAAGAGAAAAAACCCTCAGCAGGAAGGTGGTCAAGTCAATTCTGGTACATCCAGATGACGGGAAACTGTGCAGTTTTGTTTGAACGAAGCAGCTCTATATGTGGTGATTTAGAAAAATGAAAATGCACGCCAGGGAAGAACACAGAGTGGGGTCGTGTGCAGCGTGTGCTGGGATGTCTCCATTTAAACACTCACTTGAGCTAGGGCATGGGGTGAGCGAAGGCTCTGCTGGTCTTCATCCACCTCCTGTACTGTTTAAATTTTGTTCCAGGTGCATGTGTGACCTATAGGAAAAAAACAAAACAAGAAATTCTTAAAAATAAAACACAACTGACTTTCTATCTTTTCTCCTCCCGAGACCCTCATTAAAATGATGTAAGGGGCCTAGAGCACCCAGGGCCTTGAAGGGAACAGGAGGGGCCAGCAGCAGACAAGAGGCTGCAGCCTTCCCTGGAGATGGAAACGGGGACCGATGAGCAGGAGGAGGAGGGGAAGGGGAGCGTGTGAACCCTGGGGAGGAAGACCTCCAAGGAAGACCTGAGGGAGAGATTACTCAGGGACCCAGGGAACTGTAAAAATAAGAAGCCCCTCCAATCAGTGTCTTCAAGACTAGGCTGTTCTTGGAGAACAATAAAGACAGTGGAGTTCAACAACAAGAAGTTCAACAGAGGGAAAGAGAATTCAAGAAACTAGAGTAAAAAGAATGAAGATGGGGCCAGCCCCATGGCCGAGTGGTTAAGTTCGCGCACTCCGCTTCAGCGGCCCAGGGTTTCACCGGTTCGAATCCTGGGCACGGACATGGCACCACTCGTCAGGCCACATCGAGGCGGCATCCCACATGCCACGACTAGAAGGGCCCACAACTAGGATATGCAGCGAGTACTGGGGGGATTTGGGGAGAAAAAGCAGGGGGGAAAAAAGATTGGTAACAGTTGTTAGCTCAGATGCCAATCTTTAAGAAAAAAAAAAGAATGAAGATGAAGATTCTGAGACAAAGACAGAAGATCAGACTGGGAGTTCCAGCTCTCCACTAATAGGCATTCAGGGAAGAGAATTAGATAAAATCAAATAAGGGGATTATCCCAGAAGCAACACAGGAACATTTCCTAAACTGAGGGCCAGAGGCTTCAGACTGAAAGAGCTGCCAGGGCAGATGGACCCTGGAGCATCACGACAGACCCTGGAGCATCGTGCTTCTGCCGCTCGCTGGCTCTGTCGCCTTGGGCAAGATGCTTAACCCTGTAAAAAAGAATGCCAGCCGCAACATCTAATTCATGAGATCATAGACTTGAGTGACAACGCGTGTGAGTGCCTCAGAGGGCACCTGCACGCGTGGTCAGCCACTGCCCGCAGAGTGCAGGCGCAGCACTGGATGTGTGCCTGGGGAGGGTGGCCTGACCATTTTTGTTCACACTGCACCGACACCAAGTAGGAGACCACGAGCGCAACGCCGCTGCTGTCAGAATCTTTCCACCTCACAGCCCCGGCTCACGCTTTCAATGTCCTTTAATATGGCAGGTCTGCCTTGAAGGTGAATTTGAATTTTATTTTTCAACACAGACCAAAGTAATCTTGGATCATTATTTTAAATGAAGCATGTGATTCAGACAGGACTATGGCACCCACCCCAAAGTTAGATGTGCCCTCGGCCGTCGAAACGAGGCAGTGTGGCAGCTGTGGCTCAGAGGCTGGACTCCGGTGTCAAAACTCAGCCCCACTGCCCACTTAACGAACTCACCTCCAGGAGCTGCCGTGAGCTCCCAATCATGACCGCCTCAACTGTGAAATGGGTGGCAGTGTCTCAGATCTCATGGGGGATTCTAGGGTGACCAGCTATCTCAGTCTGCCCAAGACCGAGGGGTTTCTTTGGATGCTGGAACTGGGACAGCCCTGGGCAAGCCGGCTGGCCCCCACAATCTGGAGCTTGAGAAGACTTGTCAGCAGGACACTTGGTGAGGCTCTCCCAGTCAGCCGTTCCTATTTCTCATAGGTTACTATAAAGACAATTCAGAAACAATGAGATTTTGTTGAAAAAAACAGTGAGATTGATCAGCCTGCATGCTGGCAAGCTTCTGAGCCTGTGGGCCCTCTGCATGCTGTTGCTGGGCATGGCCACTTGGCTTGTTTGACCAATGGGACATGAGCAGATGCTTGACGAGTGCACTATCTTGGGGTTGCTGCTCTTGCTGTAGGGCACATCTCACCACCGCGTGAAGAAGCCTGTTTGCTGGCCTGAGAATACATGAGCGAGAGGCAGGAGCCACTGGCCACTCCACGCACACCAGTGAGACCACCAGCCCCAGCCACCAGGACAACCGCCCGCCAGCCTCAGAACCAGGACCATGATGCAGCCACGTTAAGCCCTAGGTGTGCGGGGCTGTTATATAACTGATTGAGAGGTTTTGTTAAAAATTTAATGAACAAATCTGGAGCTGTTTGGTGCATAAAATCAGGATGTGGAAACGGTTCTGCGTACTGACATGAGAGAAGAACACAACCTTTTATAAAGTTTAGAGCTAAGACCTAAAGAAGCATATAAAACTCGCCTCTAGCTGGGATGCACAATGATCTCTTGAAGTTTTTTTTCCTATTTGAATGGCTACCTCTTTGAAAATTTCTCTTTATAAAAGAAAATTTCTTGTAAACAAATCCAGATTAGGTGTTTGGGACTTACGTATTCCCTTACCTTCCTCGTGCATTTACATCTCAGAGGAGGAAGTCTGCAATAAAAATACAAAATTCTCAACAATTAGTATCAGAAGTACGGCTCCATCATGGGGTAGATCTTTCAGGTCAGGGTTCTCAGAGTGCAGTCCCCAGGGAAACGACCTGCCCGGTTTGCCCCGTCTTTGAACTGAAGTGCCATGTTCCCAGAACCCCATCGTCTCTGGCAGACTCCATTCCGGGAACAACAGGGAAACATCATTTGGGAATTTGATAGAAAAGCAAATTCTGGGTGAATTCTGCCATGGACCCGCTGAATCAGAGCCTCGGGGAGTGGACCCGTCAGCTGCTTTCAACTGGCCCTTCAGCCGTGACGATGCTGCTGAGGGTTGAGCCCCAGTCCAGGAGGTGTGGGGTCCAGGCCAGTTGGTGAGGGCCCAGGGAGGGCTCGAGCTGAGCAGTCACCTGTATAACCCAGCGGCTGGGTGAGATCTGGAACAGCTCCCGCTGGCCAGTGGACCTGTGGTCTGACCACCAGCTCCCCAGGCGAGGGGGGTCAGACTCAGCCCCAGGCCTGCCCAGACTCAGGGGCCTCTTTGTGAGGGCTACTCTGAAGAGGGCCTTCCTGGCTCCTCCTTGCACGTGGGGACATCGTCCTGATTTCCAGCAGGTGGCACTTGCTAATCACCCCTGTTAGAAATCTGAGGAAAGCCAAGCGTTGACTCAGCTACTGGAACACAAGGTGTCATTATCTGCAAAGCACTTGCAGTCAAATTATGCCTTCAGCAGTGATGAAGAGAACTGGTAATGGGCATAATTAGTAGTTGGGTGCAGTCGTGTGAAATTAGAAAGCATACTCGCTTGTGCTCCAGTAACACTGAGACTAGTAAGCACAGATTTTTTGAGGAGGAAAAAAAAGGGGTGACATTCTGAAATTCAGCACCTGTTTCCTCCATCACGTTTTTCACTCACTGTGCTTTGTGGTGCTATGCCAACATCATCCATCCTGGTGAAAGTATATGAGATGCCTTCACGGGACTGAGAAGAAAATACAACAATTTAGTGATGAGTGTGTGTAACCAAAACTGCAATCTCCTTCTATTTCTTAAGGAGAAAACTGGAGGCAAAGTAAAAACAGTGACCCTATAAATTTTTGTTATAGCCCCATTATTTCACAGTTGCCTTAGAAGAAAAAGCACACAGTGTAAGTTTTCTGCTACCTGAGAAATTGCCCCACGTGGTATCGACTTGGCAACTCCCATGTGTGACTGTCTGTAGTCTTGGGGATCTTTAGCAAAAGCAGTAGGACCAATGGTTGTGGGGCCACTCTGAGCATGAGCTGCGGGCAGCAGAACGGAGGCGACATGGGCCCTGAGCCCCGACCTCTCCCACAAGCCAACGAAGGAAACCTAGTCAGTCACAGCAGCCCATCAAGCCAGATGGAAACTGTGCGAGTCCCACCTCACATGGAATGTGCCCGGTGCCTGCTGTGCACTGACCCTGGGAAACCTCGGCTACTCTGGCTGTTTCCCAGATTCTGGAGACAAGCGGGCATTGGGATTAGCAGTGACGAGGGCCTCTCAGAGTTTTGAATAGATTGTCTTGTAACTTGTCTCAGAACTTAGCCAGGAATGAAGCATTTCACTATCGTCCCAGGAAGTTAAATATAGCTGGCCATCCTCACCAGTGCCCTGGGTTGTGCTGGGCCTTGCCAATTAGCTCTGAAAGTCTCATAGAAAAGCCAGGCTTTCAAGGGCATTGTGAACATGGTCGAGAGTTTAAAACAATTCTGTTAGTACAAAAGCCTTTGAATATCTGAGTCTATCTTGAGAGAGTTTCATGCTGATAATTACACAATCGTGCCTGTTTATACATAGTTTAAACGCTGGCATTTAGTTTAGAGAAGAACAAAAAAATGAAAACAAAGATGAAACGAAAGTACAAGATCGTCTCAAAAAAGAACCAAACACTGTCCTTTTGAAACGGGATTTCAAAATACCCTACAGTCGTTCTTTGTATTTCTGATTATTTCATGGGAAACCAGGACACAGACGACGCTAACACACACTTAGCAAGTCAAGATAGAGCCAGGAACAAAATGTCAACGCCAGATTCTTGTTCTGAGCTCGAGCAGTTGCTTCTGCTTACTTTTCTCAGCTCTCTGCCTTAAACCCACTTAAGAGTTAAAGAAAATCAATCTGTGTGTTTCCTGCCTGCACTTCTCAACTGCCTTTTTAAACTCAGCGTTGAGGGCTGGAAAGGAATTTGGGGAAATCCACCAGAAGGTTCCCACCGGGTTGGTTCAGAAATGGTGCTGGCGGCTTCCCATCTCCTGAACACCTGCCAACCCCCGACGGGAAGTCCCGGGATCCTGGACACTCTGCTCACAGGGGGCCTTGGCCATTGACCAGGAGTGGAGGGCTTGCCCAATGGCTCTGGAACCGGCCTGAGGCGGCTGGAGCTGCTATCCTCCCTGCGCCCCTTGCGGGAAGCCCTCCTCCAAAAGCAGGAAGGAAGCGACGGCTGAGTCACCAGCTCAGGCTCTCACTCCCGTCCGGGTGGCCTATAGACCCAGCAGGCATTGCTCACTCTGGAAGCTGGGCTCAGGACCCAGCAGCCTGAGTTTCAGTCCTTTCTGTCTTCAGATTTGTATTCGCCGTAGTTTAAAAACTACAGTGAACGAGGTTCAAAAAGCCTGACTTTGGATTCTCGGAGTGAGTGGAAAGGTGCCAGTGGAGACTGGACTTTTTCCTTTTACAATGAAGAACTGCTGCTTAAAAGCTCAGAGACTCGCTGTGTGGCTTTGGGAAAGTAACCGAACCTCTGTTTCTGCGCTTACATGAAGCAGGGCTTGTATGGAATGTAACTCCTTGCTGGGAGAGTCCAGCGAGGGAGAGTGACGTCCCAGCCTGGTGCAGCTAACAGCAGGTGCAGTGGCCACCACCGCCAACGCTGCCATTCTTACTACTAGGTAGATGCACGTAGTAGGATCCACGGAGCAGATTCTCAAGGATTTGAAAAAAAGAAAAAAACTATAAAAGCATCATCTGGATGCAGATGAGTGTTCTGTTTATGGTTCAGAGTCCTAGATAGGTATCTTCACTCCACCAAGTCAGGAGAGACAGACAATTAGCAATTGATTATGCATAGCACAGGTCAGGTAGCGATAAATGCTATGAAGAGGACCAAAGCAGAGGGAAGAGACAGAGGGTGAGGGAGGAGGGGAGGACAGTTATTTGATGTAAGGTATTCAGAGAAACGTCCCTGACAAGCGTCACTGGAGCAAAGTCCCAAAGGAAGAAGAGAGCAACAGGTGCGTGTCCTGGGCAGAACCATCCAGGGGAGAGACCAGCAAGGAGGCCCAGGGGCCTGGAGGGTGAGAAACATACAGGTGGGAGGCAAGGTCGGAGGACAGCAGAGCTGGATCACACAGGGGCTTGTTTGCATGGTGGGGTTTGGGATTTTAGACCGACTCCAGTCCGGGGTGTGAGCAGAGCAGTCGCATGCCTGAGTCCAGGTCCCAGAAGGCGACTCTCCCTGCGGAGTAAGGAATAGAGGTCATTCCCGTGGTGGTGGGTCCTGCTCACCACGCTCTGATTGGCCCTACACTTCTAGCCTGGTGAAATAGAAATCTGGTTTTAAAGAACCACCTTAATGAGACGGAGACCTCTCCTACGACTCCACATCTTTACTTCAAAGGTAGCTTCAGAGTGGCTGTAGGATCAGGGGACATCCCAGGAGTTAGTGACTTTATCTCCATAAATTTATATTCTGAGTCCCTCCGACCGCATAAGCCAGAGTTTAGCTAGAATTGCAGATGATAATCCAGCCGGGAGTCCAAAGTACGTTTCAGCCCAGGGCCCATCTGTCTGACGGGTCCTCCAGCCGCCTTTCCTCCTCCTGCCCAGGCTGCTCGAAGCTGCTGTCTCTACCGTGGTCCATCGAGTAGGAGAGGCAGAGATGAAGGCTGGACCACAGGGTGATGGGCCTCGTCTGTGCTGGCGTCGTCAGGGCCATGTCCTCATTAGGGGCACATTGCTGCTCGCACGGTGCTTCCTCCAGGGGAAAGAGGGACCCTAATTGTGCCTGCTGTCGTGTGACCTGAACGATGCAGGGGGCTCTGATGGGGTGTGAGACCGTGGCCTCCTTTACCTGGTCCCCTCACATACACAGGAGCCCACGGGGCCCAGCTGGGCGGTCCCATGGCCCAGGGCAAACCTGCGGGGCCTCCGTGCCCACACAGTGAAATGTGGAGGGACACGGTGTTCTGGAGGGAGGGGTGGAGTCCTGTTGTCAGCACCTCCGTCACGACGTGACGATGGCGTGCACGGAGAGAGGCAGGAGCATCGGGGCGTCCTCGAACTTCCCGTGATGTCGCTTCGCAGTGACTGAAACTGGTGATGGGAAAGTAGCGCTTTGGAAGGCTGCTCACAGGCACTTTGTCCAGGAAGCGAGGGCCTTGCGTGCGGCCACACGGACTGCAAGCAGTTCCCATCAGATGCTCCACCGGACGGCCTGGGAGGAACGGCCCTGAGGGCTCCTGTTCCTGCGTGCACCCTTGACTCTTCCCCTGCCTCCGACACAAGGTACCCTGCGTGAGTGTAGGGGAAGCACGCCCACCAGCAGAACGGGCAGAAACCATGACCCCACAGCTCCCCAGAGCTGGCCGGATCCCTGCCCCTGCCTGCCCTGGCCCAGACCCGCCCAGCTGAGCACCAGTTGCTCGACCAAGCAGACCAGCGTTGGGCTGCGTGGGTCCTGGGCTGTGCAGGAGAGTGAACGGGCCTGGAGCAGGCGCCTGCCCCATGTCCACATCTCTGGAGGGCCACAGCCCAGAAGGCAGGGTTCTGCCTCCAGCCCTGGAGCCTCACGCCCACTATGTACAGACGGTCCTCACCTCCAGGGAGGGAGAGGTGGCAGGGGGCACTTTGTGGGTGTGACAGCATTGGACCCAGACTCAGAAGACAGGGTACCTCTCCCAGCTGGACCCTAACTTGTCCTGGGTCCCAGGCTCTCCCCAACCTCGCTTTAGTCTCTTCACCTAAAGACAAAGGTGGGTGAGACAGGTGAGGGGCATCAACCAGAATAGGGCATTTCACACTGCGGGTCGCAACCAGCTGCCTGCTGGGAAAGGCTTAACAACCGGCTGGAGAGAGCGGGGCTGTGTTGAGGCTGCTGGTCCCCGTGGTGCAGACGCTCTGAGCTGGGAAGAGACACAAAGGGCAGGTCATTGAAAGGTGTTTCCGCCACACAATAGACACTGATAACCTCAAGAGCACGGGCCCCTATAATTTCATAAACTTGGAAAGCTTATACAATTTAACTTAACAATGGTTCTGTTAACAACCAATCCTGACAAGTTACTGGTTGGATCTGGCGAGCCAGTACCTCCAGCACACTAGTGGCTCACTATGTAACTGAGGGGCCCGAAACCAATTTTAAAAGTCAAATAAACCAGATTAGTTTAAGTGAAGCTAGAATAGACTATAAAATCACAGCACGTTCCACCTAGTCAGGATGAGTACTGTTTTGTAAAATTTGTGTGAGGATCAGGTCGTGACCTAAAATGTATTTACTTTTGTGGGTCTTTTAATAGGAAGTTGGAGCCGTTCTGGAAGCTGGAAGCTGCTCTTCTGCCCGATGCTGGTTTGAGAGGCAGTCAGGAGGGCTCCACCCCTGTCAATAGGACCAAAGTCCCAGAGTCGAGAGCTCGGCTGGGCCACTTCCTGAGGGAGATGCAGCTCCACGAGGCCTGGAGGCTGAGGAGAGTCAGGAGGAGACGCTGGAGAGGAGGGCCCAGCGTGGCCCAGCCTGCCCTGCGGCTCCTGGGGCTGCAGGTGCCAGTCGCACCTTCAGGGCTGCGGTTGGGTGTCCTCCACCTTGAGGTTTCTTCTGGCCTCGGCTTCCTCTCACAACAACAAGGGTTGGTTCCTCGAAGGGCAAGGTGAGTAAACACGAGGTCGCGCCCTTCCTGTGGGTAGCCACATTGCAGCCTCCTAGGAGAGGATGCGGCCCATGTGCAGGTGCAGCAGGAACAGCAGGTCCACCCTATGGTCTTTTAAAAACATTTTTATTTTGAGATAATTGCAGTTCTGCATGCAATCATAAGGACTAACACAGAGATGCCATGTGCCCTCTACCCGGTGTCCTTCAGTGGTGGCATCTTGCAGGGCTGCGGTGACTGTGGTATCAGATCACAGCTGGGAGACCACACAGACTCAGCCCACCCATCTCACTCAGCTCACACTGGTTCTACATGCATTCGTGTGCATGTCTTGATCTGTGCAATTCTAGCACATGTATGGATTCGTGTGGCCACCACCACTGCCAAGATGGAACATCTCTGTCCAACAGGGCCCTCCTGTGGACTCGTCACAGCCACAGCCACCTCCCCTCTTCCCTGGGCCCCATCGTCCACTCTCCATCTCTACAATTTGTTGTTCTAAGAATGCTGTGTAAATGGAGTCATGTGGTGTGTGTGACAGGCTTTCCTCTCAGCCTGAGGCCGGCCGGGGTCGTGTGTCAGGAGCCTGTGGCCATCTGTTGCTGAGCAGGGTGTGCTCAGTGTCCGCCTGTCGAAGGAAGGGGTGGAGGCTGCCTCTGTGCGGCTTCTCTCACAGGTGGTTCTGCGCACTTGGTGTCGTCGGGGGCATTTCTTCCTCCAGAGGGGATCTCAGTGCGAACATGGGCCCCCGTCACCTCGGGTCACCGAGGCCTCCCTGCAAGCACCCCAGAGAAGGACTGAAGAAGCACCACGTCACGTTTAGAGGGGTGGAGGCCTGGCCAGGGAGCCACACTGATGGCATCCTGAGATCCTGCGGCTGTGTCTGCCTCCCTGGTTCTCCCCCACTGAAAGCCAGGGCCAGGTTGTCACTCAGAGGGCGTGGGAGGAAAAGCCCTGGGGGCAGAGCGTGAAACGCCACCAGAACTGACCGCTTCTGGTTCTCTGTACTCTGGCCGGACTGCTGTTCCGCACACAGCCCGCCCCTCATGGGCCCCACAGCCGCCGTCCCGTGTTACAGATGGAGACGCAGAGATGATCAGGGAGAAGAGGGTGTTCACATGGAACTACGTGGGAGGAATAGGACCTAATTTAAGTGGTGTGTCACACACTAGGCGTGGTAACAGCAGTGTCAGTCAATCATTTTCATACGGTTAAATGAGATTTCTCAATGCCCACAGGGGCCGTGTGGGCCCCAGCGCCCAGCTTTGCCCTCTGCCTCATGCTGTCGCTGGCCCCCTCTGAGGCACAACCTGGCACATTTCCTCTTCAGCAGCTGCCACCCTCCCTCCCTTCTGTGTCACCCACACCCCGGAAGCTGGGAGTAATGACAGCCCAGCCTGCGTGAAGGGCGAGGGCAGTACTGGGCGGGGCCGTGACAGGTGGCTCTTCAGCCTCGAGGAGCCACCGAAGCCTCAAAAATGGGCTCTCAGTGTCTCTGCAGTGCTGCCATTGCACCTGCACCTCGGAGCCCAGGTTGGCCTCCTCTGTCTCTGCTGCTGCACCGTTGTGAACTGAGCTCACACAGGAGGTAGAGAGCTGCGGGGTGGCAAGCACCCTGGTTCCTTGCTGGCCACCCCTGGGTGGGCGCGTGTGTTGTATTTTTCTAATGTTCCCACAGGAGCTCACAAGTGCGGCACACATGCCAGGTGCTCAGTACGGGTCTGCTAAACAAATGACTCGGTAGGCAGAGTAAGTCACCCACATTGTATGGCCGCTGTGTAAAACTGGGTACAAATATTCATAAAACCTTGAAGGAAACAAACAGAAATAAACATACTTGTGTTGTGGTCTGGGCACACAAGTACGTCTTCCCCTTTGAAGTTTCTTTGCTCTTCTGTGGGTCTTGTAGTCTGATGTTTGCTGAAGGACCAGCCTCCCAGGCTGCTGAGAAACCTTGCTCCTGGTTGCCATGGTGCTGAGGACAGTTCGGGACCCGCTGCTGTGCACATCACGTGGTTCCCTGGACAGGGGTCTGCGGGTCCCACGCAGGCTTCCCACGGCTCCCGGGCCCTTGCTCCCGTGGAGCCTGTGCCGTGAGAATTGAGAGTCAGAGCAGAGTCCGCACAGCAAGTCCCAGCCCCAGTGGCGGGAATCAGCTGCCTCTCTCCTTTGCCTCCTGGATAATTTGATGGAGGTTCTAGAAGAAAAAAAAAATACATAGCTTCCTGTCATAGCCAAGAAGAGATTCTGAGTCTAGCAATTGCTGATTTCAAGAGTGTCTTCAAAAAGCACCTTGATATTTGGCTTAACATTGTCAAAAGTAACAAGTTAAACTTTATTATGATAAAAACCAAATAGTTTGAGGGAAAATTCTTCATAATCAGCAGTCGAGGTCTCAGCACCATCGGCTGTGTGGGGCGACGTTGCCCATTGACTCCAACTGGCAGACCCACCAATGCTAATCAGCACCAGTGCAAACGCTGCCACGGGGTTATCGTGAGGGCAGGACAGGTGTGGGCTGTGCCAATGGTTCCCAGATCTTGCTGGCTTCATACACAGAATTTACTTCCCACTCTCAGGAAGATGGCTGCAGACCCAGCCGCTTCCAGGCAGCCTCCTGCAGGCCGCTACCAGGGCCAGGCCACCCCAGCTTCTCTCTGGGTTTCAGAACGAGGCCTCCATCCGCAGTGGGAGAGACACTGGGGACACTCGGGCACTCAGCTTCGCCAGAGCGATGGTGCGCTCTCATGTCTCCAAGCACACAGCTCTGCGCTGGATGCGAGCAGGGAGGCAGTGCAGCCCCCACCCTCCAGCGATGGGCGCACCAGTGAGGCCTTCCGCTGCCCTCCTTCAGTGGACAGGTGGAGTGTGGCTGCATGGTGCCCTCGCCCCCAGAGTACTGGGCCTCCTGTGCACAAGCAGTGGCAGCTTCATGTGGATGCGGCCACTATTCAGCTTCTCCCCTCTGTGTAGCCCAAACAGCTAATACGCAGAAAGCTTACCGAGGGTGTGCTGTGACTCATCTCTCTGGACTTTGCGCACTTCCTCTCCAAGCTGTCGGTCGCTGCAGAGCCCCATTCTTTGACGCCCAGGTGTCTGAATAGATTGTATCAGAATTCTGATTGAATGTTATATTCCCAGCTTTTTTGTGAGACAACAGGAGAAACCACCACACTCATTCCACAGGTACTAGTTGAGATTTTACTATGTGCCAGGCACTGAAGCACGGCAGCAAAGGTGAGTCACTGAGACTGCAAACGTCCTTTTAGGGGAGTGCAGAAGAGAATTCTGTCAAAGAGAGAAAAGGTAACAGTGAGTTATAATACAGAAGGGATTAGAGGTTCTTTCTATGACGTTGTCGCCTTCTCCTTTAATCTCTCAATATTTTCCTCTCTTATTATCACAGCTCTAGGGGAACAGATTCTAAGTCAGAAAATGAATGATCAATTCCTCTGTGCAGAATGCGGATCTGAGGAGGCACAGTGCTTGCACAGCTCTGTGGAGGCTGAGTGTGTTGAGGGAGGGGTCCTGGAAACTGCTGCACAGGGAAAGAGAGGCCCGTGCTCACAAGGCACCTTGCCCACTGATGGGGGAGCCCTGAGTCTTCATAGATTTGTTTCCTCCCTCTGAGCATATGTGTCTCAGAGCACTGATGTGTTATCAAAGCCTCCGATGAACTGCCAACTTCTTGCTCATCTGGCCCGATCAGTACAGCAAACCAAGTCAATGTTGTGCAAACACCCAGGTAGTCAGCTGTCTGGACTATATTCTGACTGAGGGCAGGAAAGCCCAACGATGGCGCGAGGTCATAAGTGTGCTAGTCTGTGATGTGTGGTGTAAACTGCTTCTGAATCTCCTGACTTGGGATGGAGAAGAGTGGATTTGTCAGCTCCATGGCCGGACGCCACAGGCCAGAGGCTGTGCTGATGTGGCCTGGCAGTGGCACCACACCTGGCACAGCAGTGCAATGGAGGCTCCTGTGTGGTTGAGTTTGTGGTGGTCTACCGTCATCCTCCAGAGCCCATCTGGGGTCAGTGGTGGGACTGGTGAGTTAAATGACCCTCTAGGTCTTTAAGGGCAGCCTCCATCTCTGTCTTTCCCCCAGGATGCATCACTGTTCGTGATTTTCCATCTCGGCTGCCTCTCGGCCTTCCCTGCTTGGGTGGCTCTTAACCCACAACCAAGGAACCCAGGTGGGTATTCTGACAACTGTCACACATGTCCACACCAGTTTTCCTTTGGGGGCATGGGAGGTGAGCACTTGGATACACTGGACCCACTGTGAGCCACTCCTGGGCCAGGATGCATTTATTTCCTGGGCCTCACGAGTCCCGCTCTGACAGGGGCATGATGACCTTTTGGGTCCCTGGGTACCAATGTCACCTCAGACCCTGGGCCTAAGAGGCCTTGACATGTCCAGGTGTGCAGGCCCCTTGGGGGAGTTCTAGGGGAATCCTTACACATGCACTTGAATGGGTCCTCTCTTCCAGTCAGTGGGTTCTGGGGATGGAAACTGGGCAAGGGATTGAGATATTTTATTGGGACACTTTCTTCAGCCTCCCAATACCCATCTTTGACTTCCTTTGGTTGTATAAACTGAGTGATACCCTTGCTGGCAGGCTCTCTGTCCTGCCCCTACATGGTGCTCGGCTGGCCTGCTCTACAGCTCTCTGCAGTTCAGGGTGCTGGGGCTGCTTGTTGCCATAATTGCAACCACCTTGCTTCTGATGGCTAAACGTCACCACCTGGCCTCCACTATGTCCCCATCTGATCACCCTCATTGCTGTCAGGAGCCCAGTGAATGGCTTCTCCACCCTCAGCCCAGTTCCACAGTGGCCAGCTACAGCTGAGGGTCTCCGGACTACGTTTGCAAACAGGGTGCCCTCTGGGCTCTGTGGAGCATGTTTACTCTTCCATGCCACTTCTCCAAGCCTTTGGTCTGCCGTGACCATTTGGAATTTCCACCTCGTTTAGTGTGGGGCATTGCTTTTTACAGGCTTCCAAAGCCCATACTAGTGGCATGGGGGTACTTGCCAGAGTAGCAAATCCCCTATCATGGTTGAATGATCCCATATAAATAAAGCCTAACCTGATCAACCTTTGTGTTCTGCCTCCCTAAATCCAGTGTCCTCTGGATCTGGTTCTGCATGCACTCTCCCAGCTCCTGCTGGTACATGTTTCCTGGGTCCTGACGCTCGTTTGCTGACAGGTCCTTCCTTCCTCGTCAGACCCTGAGCTTCTCCAGCTGCGTGACACTGATGTCGTGGAGGAGCAGAGCTGGAGCAGATCACTGGGGAATCCGTGTCGTCATACAGACATCTCTGCGTCATGTTCCAGCACAGATAGAGCATTTGCCTTCAACAGGGAGAAGAAGGACACCTCTTCGGGTCCAGAAGATGTAGGGAAACCTGAGGTTCAAGAATTTGAGTGTATTGATCAGATGACCCTCCCTGAAGCCTCAGGGTCTCCCTTCTTCCCAACCAGGTCCTGACATTGGGCAGCAGCCTCCCTTGGGTTGAGGGCTGCTGTCTTTAGGACTGAGTCTTGATCCATGGCTCTTTTTGGTTCTCTGGCTGCAGGAGAGGAGAGTGTCTATATGGCACCAAGGAAGCCCTCTTTTTGTCACTTTTTTTTAAAATTGGAGATCTTTTCATTGCCTTGTTCTTGGCAAGAGCTGCCTGATTCCGTAATGCAGATGGTTGCTGCTCTTCCCAGCCACTCCGATGCCCTGGATGCGGCACCCAGCAGTGTGTTTCTTTCATTGGGCTTCCACCCTGGCTCAGTGCTACTACTGCCTGGCAGGGCTGTGGTGCCACCAGTGATGTGCCACTTGGCATTCTGTGCTCAACCCCACCATACAGGCTGCTCCTGGAACACTTCTGGCCCCACCATCTTCTGCTGGGCTCCCCTGGACACAAACTCTGAAGCAGAGGTTTGTGTGCAAGAGGTTATTGGGAGTGTTCTCGGAAGAAAAGTCCTGTGAGCGTGGGAGGGAAGAAGGATCGGGCAGAGGAGTATCTTGACCACTGTGCAGGTCTGCGGGGCCTCGGCTGACCCTCTGGGATGCTCAGCAGCTGGGGCTGCTGGTTAGTTGTCTTGATGGAGGCAGAGCCTTGGTCTTGGGGACTGGGGGCATCTGGATGGCGCACGACAGCACACCCTACAGAAGCCTCTGAGGTCTCAGAGTTAGAGGCAGCAACGGTGGAGTTTGAGCCAAGGAAAAGCTGCTGTCCTAACTTGCATGTTAAACTCGCAGTAAACACCATGTATGGAGGTCTTGACGGGATGAAGTCAAGCAGGTGACGAGGACCTGGAAGGAGACTCAGGTAGCCACGGTGAAGAATGCTTAGTAACCCTTTTCACGTGTACCTAAGCCTTTTTTTTAGGAAATGAGGATAAAACAGTGAAAAACCAGGCCTTGTCTTCAGGAAGCTTGTGTTCTGGTGTGTGCAGGGTGTGTGTGGGCTACCCAGATGGGGGAGGGGGGAAGTCAGGGGAGACACAGACCATACCTGAGGCAAGGAAGGAACCCCACAGAGGCCTGAGGGTCAGGAGGGCAGACCCAGGGCACTTGGCTTGTGTGAGCAGCCACTGCGCTGGGAGCTAGGGCAGCCTGGGAGCCAGGGTGGCCAAGGCCAGTGGACAGCAGAGGAGCAGGAGGGCAGATGGCAGGCATGGGGAGCTGAGGCTGACACGCAGAACCTCCAGACTGCGTGCTTCTCCAGACCCCATGGCTGCCCTGTCTCTCAGGTCACCTCCTGCTTCTCCATCCCCTGCAGCTGGCCTTCTCTGGACCACTGCGAGGGCTGGGTCCCGCCAGGGGATTCTTTTCCTTCGATACCTTCGTGTTTGAATTTCTTAAAACTCTGTGCATGTGCTAGTGTTAAATCTCAAAACCGAGTTAATCATACAGAGCCTCACAGTGTAAGAAAACGGAGGGAGGGGAGGGGGCACAGGGCGCCCCTGGCCCCAGATCTCGCCGGAGCTGGGCGGTCAGCAACGTGGGACTGTCGGCAACACGGGACGGCAGGGGCGTGGGCGCCAGGACCTACGCTAAGGCCGCCCTCGCAGGCCAGGCAGCTCCAGGAGTCGGCCCCCCCCCGCCGCTCCCCCGTTCCCTGCTCCCCGCCCCACGTCCCCTCCCGCGCCCCCGCCGGGTCCTCCCCTCGCCATGTTCTCCCCGCCGCCCGCCTGGTCCCCTGTGCTCAGTTACCCCCTGCCCCCGCTGGGTCCCTCTCACGCCCCGCATCCGGTGGCCCGTGCTGAGCTCCCCGCCTGCCCCCACGGGGTCCCTCGGCCCGGTCCCCCTGCCGTGTGCCCTCTCCGCGGTGAGCCGCTCCCGGCGGGGTCCCTTCCGATCCTTCCTTTGAGGCCGACCCCGCCCCTCTCCAGACCTCGGCCAATGAGGAGACGGAGTTGGACTGTGGGCGTAGCCACCTCGCTCCCGCCTCCTAACCCTCAGCCAATGGGTAGTTGGGGTTGTGCTGTGGGCGGAACTGTCCAGCCCCCGCCCCTCCGCGGGCCTCGGCCAACGGAAAGCTCGACAAAGCTGTGGGTGGGGACGCTCCGCCCCCGCCCCTGCCTCCAGCCAATGGAGTGTGCGTGGGCGGGCCCGGGGGCGGGGCCACCGCGGGCCGGGCGCGGGGTCGGACGCAGAGCCGGGAGCTCGGCCGCTGGGCTCCGGCTGCTTGCGGGGCTCGGCGCCAGTTCCGGGCAAGCATGGCGGTGGAGGAAGAGGGGCTCCGGGTCTTCCAGAGCGTGAAGATCAAGATCGGTGAGCGCCGGGGCCCGGGGCGGGTCCTCACGGGGGCTCGGGCGGGCGCTCTGCCCCCGACCCCAGCGCTGGGCGCCTCCTTCGCTGCGGGCTCCACTTCAACCCTCCCCTCCTCCGCCCGGGACGGCCGTCCTCCCCCTCGACCCTCCCCACCTCCCCCGGGGACGGCAGTCCTCCTCCTCGACCCTCCCCGCCTCCCCCGGGGACGACCGTCCTCCCCCTCAGCCCTCTCCGCCTCCCCCCGGAAGGTCGTCCTCCCCCTCGACCCTCTCACCTCCCCCTCGACCCTCCTCACCTCCCCCGGGGGTGGCAGTCCTCCCCCTCGACCCTCTCCGCCTACCTCCCGGAAGGCTGGCCAACCCCCTCGACCCTCCCCACCTCCCCCCCGGACCGCGCTCCCCCCCATCGACCCTACCCCCCCCCCCCCGGGATGGCCATCCTCCCCCTTGACCCTCCCCGCCTCTCCTCCCCCTTGACCCTCCTCACTTCCCCGCAGGACAGCCGTTCTCCCCCTCGACCCTCCCCACCTCGCTGGGCAGAGCCGGGCCCGTGCGCCTCCTCAGGCCCCGGGCAGTGCGGTGCAAGGCAGGAAGCGGTTGTCCGCTAGGAGCTTGTGCCTGTGTGTGTGTGTGGGTGCGTGCACTCCCGTGGGGACTCTGGATAGTGCATTTCAGTTGCCAAATGCACGGCCTCAGGGTGCTCTGTCTCCCCCAGCTGCTGCACCCAGAAACTTGCTTTCCTGAATAAATAAAGCTCTTCCACTCCCCCCATCCCAGGGCCATGGGGCTTCCTCCGTCTGCTGGCTGGTGTGTGTGTGTGTGCATACATCTGTGTTGTTCTTGTGTGTGCACACATCTCTGTAGGTGGATGTGTGTGCATGTATGTGTTTGTGTGTGCTTCTGTCTGCGAGTGACTGTGCTCTGGCCCAGGGCTTCCTCAGGGCCAGGTGACACCGGAGCCGCCACAACCCCCTCCTTCCATTGAGAACTGGCTACCAGGGCCTGCCATTCAGGCGGTGTCACCTGGAGGAGTCTCCCTTTCCAGCTGGGTCGAGAGCTGGGGAGGGAAATGAAATGCAGATTGTGGAGTGGGCTGGAAGGCTATATGGGGACTTCCTGGGTTTATCTGGAGAGATTTGCTTTCTTCCACTTCTATCTTGGGAGGGTGATGTGCAAGTCCCCCACAACAGGATCAGTGCCTGGAGTGAGTTACGCGTTAGTGCCGTAGATGTGCCAGATGAGAGGACTTCTGAGGCCCCAGTGTTGCCTGCCTTCAGGGTCCCTCCTGCCCACTGACCTCCCTGCCCCAGGCACGCTCCACATTCCAGTCCGTTCCCACGTGAAGAGGGCCACGAACACAGCCAGGCACCAGTGCCTGAGTGTCAGTTGTTGATGACACGACGCTGCCCGAGGAATTCCAGCTTCCCCTGTCAGCGTGTTGCTTCCTGTCTGCTTTATTTTGGTTTATGGATCATCGCTGGGGCGCTGCTGACATTTGGCTCAGCAGTACCGCGACAGGATGTGGCAGCACCGCGGACGCAGACGAGTCTGCCCCAGAGGGCTTCTCTTGTTTACTGGCTGAACTCTGCTGTCACTTTCCCCCTGAAGTCCTGGCCGGGAGAGCACCTCTGTGGGGCCCCTGAGCCCGAGCTGCGATGCTGGAGTCACAGCAGGGAGCAGTGCGAGCTGGCACCCCCAGGACTGAGTGCTTCCTTCATCGGGGGCAGGGGGGGCCCTGGGTGTGGCTGTGGGGGACTGTGCCACGCTTCCTGTGCAGCCAGCAGCAGTGGTTCTGCGAACTTTGTGGTTCAGGCCCAGCACAGCTGGCCTAAGACTCAACTAAGGAGGGTTCCGGAATGTGGTATGTGAGCAGAGGGCTGAATTCTTTCCAGACAGCTAGTGTGTGAGGCAGGAGGATGAGGAGACCCTGAAGGTCAAGGAGAGCATCTCCACTGGCCCGTTTGTGCGCAGTGGGTCCCAGACCCCAGCGTGGAGGGGCCTGGCATAGAAGGGAGGGGGTTAAAGATGCTGCTTGGTTAGATGTCTCTTTTGTGCTCTTTAAATCAGTAAGAGAATGCCCGGCTCAGCTGAGGATTTGGGCAGTGGCTGGATGTCTGCCGTCCCTAACCACACGTGGGGACCAGGGTCAGAACATTTGCAGGCACCCCCCCACCCTGCCTCATGCATGGGGGCTGGAGCAGACGGGATAGGCCAAAAGGCCATGCACCAGCCGTCCAAATCCCTGGACGTGGTTCTGGCTCCAAGAGGCCCATTTTCTCTGGACTGCAGGAGGGAGTTGTCTGTGTCCCACTGTTGTAGCTGGGGCGTGCAGGGAGCATGGGCCTATGCACAGCGGGGCGAGGCATCTTCCTGCATGGGAGCACATAGTCTAGGCTGTGCTGCCGAGGTAGGGCCTGGGCTGGAGACCCCACGTGAGCTGTGGGTGGGCTGGTTTGGGCTTAGTCTTATTGCAGGGAAGGCTGTTCCTAGATGGGATGAGAAGAATCCTGAGCATGGCCAGTGGTGCACTGAGCTCTCCGTTTCTTTCCTTAGTCCTCTGTGGCCAGTCGGCTCTGACTTGCCTGAGTGCCCTGGGCTGGAAGGGACATCGCTGATTTGGAGGAGAGGCCAACGTGTGGGGATCGCACGACACACGGTCACACATGCACTCGTGTCTCCTTGTTCCAGAGACGCTGGCTGCACATCCATTCATCTCTGAGCCTTGACTCCAGGCTGGCTGGCTGCGTGCCCCTGTCTACTGCTGGCCCGTGGGGTGACCCAGGGCAAGTGTCCTCCCCTTGTGTAGCCTCATTTTCCGTTTGCAGAATGTAGGCCATTGTTGTCTGCTGCGTCCCGCGGGGGTTTGCAATGTGTGCTGCTTAGGCTTCCCTTGGCGCTCGCCCCTCACTCCAGAAAAAGGAAAGAGAAATTCTCCCACAATCATGCCGGTGAACACGGTCAGTGCTCCTGTCCTGAGAAGCAGGTGGAGCGTCTTTGGGGTGAAGAGCTTTAGGTGTGGGGTCACTGCCTTCCAGTTCTTAAATAGTTTTGAGGCGTGTGAAGGTCCTTGGTCTTGTTGAGAGGCTAACGTTGGGAAAATGGGAAGAATCTCTTCCTTTTTTTTCCTCTTCCTCTTTCTTTTTCCTTCCACTTTTTGCAAATGAGATAATACATAAGGAAGTGCCACATGAGAGTACGGTATTTGTACTTTATCTATTTCCAGTCCTCATCTTGGAGAACCCGTTGCTTCCCCAACTTACACGTTGCAGAGTCCTCTTGGGTGGTTCTTCTGTACGGTTAAAAGCTGCCAGCGCTGTCTGTGGACCGCAGTTTCTCGCGTCCTGTGGGGCTGAGCGTGCTTCCTGCGAGGCGCTGCCTTGAGGAAGCAGCTCCTGACTTTCCATGACTCAGCACTCCGGCGAGGAGGGGAAGCGCCTCGTGCCTCGGAGACCTGCTGGCGGGTGGCCACGGGGGGAGAGCCCAGGCCAGACGTTCCCGCTGAGCCATGTTGCTGTGGACACGACGCTCCCTGGGCATCGCAGTCTAGCTTCACTTCCAGTGATATTTTCCTTTTCCGTAGTAGTTACTACCGATAGTTTTTAAGAGCATCATCTTGGAGGCCAGCCCTCTGGCTGAGTTCGCCTCTGCTTTGGTGGCCCAGGGTCTGCCCGCTTCGGATCCTGGGTGTGGACGTGGCGCCCCTCATCAGGCCATGCTGAGGCGGCGTCCCACAGGCTGCAACCAGAGACACTCACAACTAGGATATATAACCATGTACTGGGGGGATTTGGCGAGAAGAAGAAGAAATAAAAAAAGAAGATTGGCAACAGATGTTAGCTCAGGTGCCAATCTTAAAAAAAAAAAGTGGTGTCTTATCTTCATAAACATGTTCAATTAAGAGCAGTATACAAAGGTGTTCTCTCAAGCTGAAAAAGAAGTCCAGCCTTGTGCTCCAGGGGAGAAGGTCCTCTTGCTCTGTTAGTGGTTCCTGCCCTTAGGCTTAAGGGTGCGTTTGGGTCTGCCTGGTGTGCTGGCGTGTGTGCCATGGGAGGCGGGCTCCGCCTGGCTCCGGCTCTGTCTCCTTCCCTCTCCTTGGATCCTGCGTGGCAGCCCCTGGTGCTCACTCTCTTGTTCCTTCTCCGTAAGACTAGAGCTGGTCCACCAAGAAGGGCAGAGGCAGTCCGGGTCTTGCACAAGCACGTCAGGACTGACGGTGCCTCCTGTTCAGCAGGCCGTGGTGCTCCGGGCCTGGGCAGCCTGCCCTCGCTCTTGCCTCCCTCCACCTAGGCACAAACATCATCCCACTGGCACAGGAGGTCCCTCAGGCAGATACTGAGGGAGATGGGAACAGGGAAGTTCTGCACCTCCCTTGGCCGTGTGGCTGGTGAGGAGGGCCTGGTGGCAAGCCCAGACCACGGAGCCCTGGGTCTGCGCTGCTGAGAGTGGGATGTTTAACCGATTTCCTCCGGGGAGGTGGGAGTGCCCATCAGCCCTGTGAGGGCGCGATGAAGTGGGGATCCCGCTGAATACGCTGAAATGTTTGCGTTAGGACTGGAATCTTCACAGCAGACCTTGTCTTCTCTGTTAGAGAAAACACTCTGTGCATTTAGGGAGTGACATCGGTGACATGAGCTCAGTGTGTGTGTTTGACAGCAGGAGGGGCTGTGCTGGCCACACACAGTTCTTGACATCAGGGATTTTATACTCTCTTGAGCTCTCTGAGGCTAAAATTAACCTGGATATTCTATTAACCAAGCTATTTTTAACCCTGAGGCCTAATATGAGAACTGGGCTATGCATGGGGAGCCCTGGGCTCTGGGGCCGGGGGTGGTTTCAGCCCACGACTCCAGGTTTTCCCCGGGAAGGGAGTGGGTTTGCTGTGCACATGAGAGTGGAGAGGGATACAGACTTCATTTTAATTTAAATCCTCACGACTCCATGACTGTGAAGTCCAGGAAGGGAGACCCGGGGGACTTAGGAACCTGCTGGTGTGGCCAGCCTGTGAGGGCGGAGCTGGACTAGTGCCTGTCTGTGGACTGCCAGCGTCCTGCCCTCACCACCTGGAGCTGTCTTTCCTCTCCGTGATCTGGGGTCTGAATGGTGGAGGGACTGCAAAGGGCTGGGGAGAGACTGGTACCTTTCAGGACAGGAGGTGGCCAGTGCTCTGAGGGGAGGGAACAAGCCACCAGCTCCTGTGGGTGGACAGCGGGGGTGCAGGCCTGGATGCTCTGAGGCGTGGCAGTCACTGGCCAAGGAGAAGCTGGAGAAGAGGGAATCGAGAGGATGCGATCTTGAACAGAATGCAGAAATCCAGAGATGTTTCCTTGAGCAGAGCCCCCCGCCCCACTACAGCCTAGCACACTGGGAGAAGGCTCCTGTGGCCCTGTGAACGGGTCACTTGGCTGGAGCATGGCATTTGGTAGAAAACGCGTAGGTTTGCTCTCTGAAGCTAAGTAGGCCTTTGTGTGTGTAAACGCTCCACCTTCCTGCAGGTACTCTGGGCATCAGAACACGGGTGCCATGTTTTAGTCCTGGGTGTGTTTCCTGCCAACACCTGAGAAGTGAGGTTTGTGAGTGGCACTCGAGGCCTTGTGCACCCTCTGTCCAGGCGACTGTGAAGGCGGGTGCAGGCTGCAGTGGCCGCTGTGGGGCCGGAGCCCCTGGGAGCCATTGAGGAGGGGCGGTGACTCGCGCCTGGGGATCCTAGACGAGCCCAGGCTGTTTCTCGCTCATTCTGCGACCGAGACCGTCTGCTAAGCCCCCTCTGCCTCAGGTTCTTCATTTGTCCAAGTGGAGAGGAAGAGCTTTTGTGGAGCCCCGAGAGCTTGTGTGGGCAAAGGTAGTTCCCTGACTGATCCCTCTGGGCGGGAGGTACCCCTGTGGGTGGAGTTCAAAGCTGTTTGCAGCGAATCAGGTTCCAGCTCAGCAGTTGCAGCCGCAGGAGAGCTGCCCCTCCAGACCGCATGGGCGCATGGGGGGTCAGGAAGGGGCAGGTGGCCGCCAGCCTGCCTGAGGCGTTTCCAGAAGCAGGCAGTCATGGTGGCGCAGAGCTGGGCAGTGGGCGCAACTGGGGGCAGCGGTGGCTGGCTGGCCACTGTGGTGTTGCAGACGGGCCTCCGGCCTCTGGGTGGGAAGAGCAGGGCTGGCAGGCTGGCCCCATGGGGACTTGACTGTCACCTCCTGTAGGCGTGGGTTGCCGCTGGAAGGTCCAGGCTGAAAGAGCAGATGTGAGATGTGGCGCTGGAGTGGGGTCCTCGCTGGTTGTCCAGTCTGCCTCCCAATGTCAGAGTCGAGGGCTGGACTTGGCACAGGAAGGAGCAGCTGGCAGCGTCACTGGGTGTCCTCGCTGTGGCCAGCGGTGGCGATGTCCAGGAGCACTTGTGTGGCTCCACTGCGGTCTGCGGCTCAGCGAACAAAGCACTGAATGTGGAGACCAGTTTTGTGGGAGTGAAATGCTGGTGGAAAGGGAGATGCTGTGATAGTGCTTCCTCAGCGCGGGTACCCTGCCGCTTCCCGAGAGGGAGAACCAGGCCAGGCCACGCAACAGCAGAAGTCCCTGGGCAGGACGTGAGAGGAGAGCATCGGCAGAAAGTGAGCTCATCCTCTTACAGAACGAGAAAGCCCGGAGGAGCATGCGCGGTGGGGGGCCGCCCAGGCTCGGGGGACCCGGGGGGAACCCTTGTGGAAATGCTTCTGCAGAAAGAGTGAAGCGAGGAAGAAATTAAAGGTCTGTTTCGAAAAAGCAAGGCTCTTACTCAAATACGTGTGTGAAGTTATGCGCAC
>NC_060272.1:1847824-1862931 GCF_021613505.1 Equus quagga
TGCGTGCGTGTACAAAAGAAATATTTTCACTGAGGAAGACTTGGGGAAATAGAGAAACAGTTGGAATGTGAAGAGTCATGACCCCACATCGGCAAAGCCCCAGACATTCCCTTCCTGCAACAGCTGCACTGTTGCCTCGTTGTGGGGCTGAGACATGGGGCACACGGACGGGCACCTGCCACCAGGATGCTCCATGTGAATAACCACTCGTGCTCAGAGCCATCCGTCCTGTGCTTAAGGCTGGGGGTCCCCCTTTGTCCATGAGCACCCCCTCCCTGGCATGTGGGGCCGGCCACCATCTCTACTTGAGAAGCTGGATCGGCATGTGCAGGCCTGAGGGCCGGCCTCAGTGTCTACGAGGATGCTCGGGCCCTGGTGCTGTGCTGCGCTGGCCAGGCACTGCCCTCACTCCTTGCCATGGCCTCCTCTTTCTGAGCTGTGTTAAATTATGTGCATCTGTGTTTGCTGCCATCCTGTCGTCTGGGGTACCTCTCTGTGATCAGTCAGACACTCACTGTGATAATTTGGTGGAAGCAGATTTTATGGAAAGATGAGGATTTACTACAGAGATGTTTGGGGAGGTTCAGCATAATTCGAGGGGCACAGCTGTTGGGATTGTGGGAGGGCTGACGCCCCGTGGACCCCAGCCCCCGGAGCGAGGGCGTGTCCCCGCAGCCCAGTGCCCTGTGAGTCTGCGCCCTCAGAGATGTCACTCTTGCCCTGTCCCAGCACCAGGGAGTCTCCCTGGAGATGACAGTGACTGCCCTGGTCACTGTCTCGGGTCTGGGTGGGGGTTGAGCAGGAATAAAAGTCCAGCGCTGCTGTTGCTGAGTCTGACTCTGTGAGTGTGCCAGGAGCCACGCTGGGCATTTCGCAGGCAGTCTTCTCCATTTTACTTACAGGGAAACTGAGGCTTAGCGAGAGGCACATACCTGATCTGAGGTGATGGCTGGAGGGCAGTTGGCGGGGCGCTGGGCCTGGGTGGAAGGCCCTGGTCGGGGGACCAGCTGGCTCTGCTCTGGGCAGCGCAGCAGTGATCTGTGCCTCTCGGATGGCACCGTGGTTTCTTCTGCCTTTGCGGGACTGCCTGTCCTCTGAGCCCAACAGCCCGGAGCTTCCTGGGCGGGTTGGGCTCTGGTGGGGCAGGCGCCCTTTGATCTGGGAGCAGAGCCCTTGAGGGGCAGTCGCTGCCACAGGACCCTCCTGGAGGAGGTCCGAGGGGCCTGGCCGGTGGTGAGGAGGAGCCCGGCCTGGACAGCACAGATGTGTGCGCCGAGAAGCGGCGTCACCAGCTCGGCGTGGCATGAGGGGCAGAAGCTCAGAGAGCAGATCAGGAGGAGGACTCCTGTCACAAGAGGCAGGATCCCACCAGGCCGGCTGCTGACTGCAGAGTGCGGGGAGACCTGGAGGTGCGTGGGGTGCTGGGCTGGCTGGGGGAGGCCCTCCTCTTTGGTCAGTAGGTGGGATGGTCACCAGATTCACACATACAGTGATTATCATGTCCTGTGTTTCTGGTTCAGGCCACCGTGCACACTATTTGGAACATTCCCTCTGCACTGTGCCCCCACCTTCCTGACCTACTCCACGCTTTGCCCTCTGACCTCACGGCCTTTGTCCCCCATCTCCCTGGCTGGCCTGACCTCTGCCCTCTCTGTTCCTCTTTGCTCCCTGGTCCTCCCGACCTGGCCATCGGGGGCTGCCTCCCTCATCAGTGTTCTGGCCAGAAGGGGCCGGCAGACAGTCCCGGTGACTCCAAAGACTTCTCATTTCTTAGGCATAACGGTGGAAATTAGGATTAGGGATTTTCTATGAATTTAGTTTATTTTGATTCACAGAAAATGGTGAATTTGCCCTTGATTGAATAAGAAGCAGACAGTCTAGACCAGCCAAAGGCTGAGATTCCAGGAACTAAAAATAGAAGTGGTGGGAAAGAACAGTGTCTGGAGGAAAAGAACGGAGAAGAAGCCACAGTGCGCGGGTGTCCACACACCTAGGGAGAGCGGCAGACGCTGGCAGAGCTGTGGTGGGGGGTGAGGTGGAGGTGCAGCCAGGTGACACGGACTTTCCCTTAGACTTCTGTTTGTTAATCAAGCAGGATGCACTCTAAGTGGGCAGAGGATAGTTTAAATTTAAATTTCAATAAATTAAAGAATAAATGTGGAATTTTGAATGTTGGCTAATTGGCTGTAGCTAGAGTTTAAGCCAGAAAAGTTATTCAGAAGGTAAAAGAGCTGGGTGGATGCCTTGTGTCTGAGCCAGTGTATGGAAGTGTGATTGTAGATAATACATGTGTAACATAGATTATAACAAAAGTGATGGACTCGTTAGCTGAGCAGGGCTTTACTGCATATCTAGCATCTCCTAGTCGATACAGTCACTTTTAAATGTTAAGCAGGATATTCTTAGGTTCCTAATAGACAAAGAATATCAGCAAGATTACAGAAGCAGATGAAAATGTATATGGGAGCCTAGTTTGTGATAAAGATGGCATTTTAGTTCACTGGGGAAAGAGAGGTATGTTTATAAAATGGAGTTGGCTTAATTGGTGTCTTGAGAAAAATTACATCCTAACTCACACCATATAAACCAAATTCCATGGGGATTAAAGGTTACAGTGTGAAAAAATAAAACAAAAGTATCAGGAACATTCTGAGAATATTGTGAATAACCTCTGGAACGTGGGAGAACTTCCTGAGTGATCAGTGAACTAAAGGCCGGAGAGGAAAAGATAATGGATTTGATTATATAAAAATGGAAAATTTCTGTGTGGCAAGGACACTGAATGACAGAGGGCCTACTGGAAGGCAGGTGTGTGCCTTCATGACCCGCTGGGACAGCCCTGGGACAGCCAGTTCCCAGAGGCAAAATGAGCGACAGACCAGCCCCCAGAGGCCAAACCGGTGAGGGACCAGCCCCCAGAGGCCAAACAGGCGATGGGCCAGCCCCCAGAGGCCAGCCTGGTGATGGATCAGCCTGGAGAAGCCAGCCCGGCGACAGACCAGCCCCTAGAGCACAAGGCCATGAAGAGCCGGCAGCTTGTCCCCAGGCCCGCACCACTATCACGGTCTGGATCTGTCTGTGGAAACCCCGCAGGTTTCATGTGAGCGGACGTTTGTCAGAGTTCCAGGGCACGGCAGCAACATTTCTCACCTCTTGAGTAGCTCTGCTCCTGTCCCCAGAGGGATAAGATGCTGAGGCCTGGAGGGTCCGAGTGCTAGGCTGCGGGCAGCCGCAACGGCTGAACTCAGCCTCATAGGGTGTTTGCAGGCAGCGATTGGGGGAACATGTCTGTGTGGGAGCTGCTGTCCTGCGGACACTGTGTCCCTCCTATGAAGGACTGGGGCCAGCCCAGAGGTGGTGACAGAGCCATCACATGGTGGAGAGAAACAGCAGGTCCAAGTCATAGCAGTGTGGTCCTGTGCAGTAAGCAAGTTTGGAACCCCTTCCATCCAGCCATCCAGTTCTTCCCGGTGTCTCGTGAGCCCGCGGAGAAGATCCATATGTGCAGGGCGCAGTCAGCACTGGCTGTGGCTCAGGGTGTTGGGCTGGCAAAGGAAGGGACAGTAGTCACGTTTCCCACGTAGACTTACTTGTTACAATGAAGATATGTTTCTTTTGTAATTAAAAATAAAGAAAAAATAGAATTTCTTTATAAAACTCTTATTTATTTTAAACGTAGAGCTTTCTAAAAGGGACTGTGAATATCATCCACTTACTGTGGATTGTGTGCCTACTGTGTGCCCAGAAATGGAATGGATAAGTTTGTAGCATCTGCCACAGTTTGGACCCAGCTGGTCCAGGAGTTAAACAGAAAACATTTGATCAATAAAATAATTAAAGCAACAGTTCAGCAGGAGAATATGGGGCATCTCTCATCTGCAGGGACCCAGACTCGAGTGGGAGGCAGACGGCCCAGCTGGGGCTTGTGAGTGCGTTTCTAATTTAGGGTAAATAAAATGAGCATTTATTCACAAAGCTCTGAATTATATACTATGTTTCATTTTGCATTTAAAGTTAGTTTTCAGAAATTGCCTTTATTATTATACATGATAAATTGACTCAGTCACTGTTTGATATAAAAGGAAGGAATCGTTGACAAGAGAGACATAACACCTAGACTTTTTAAAAATAAGTCTCAGATGCTGTTAAATCTGTGAGCATTTCTGTTTAATTATAAACATAACACCTGCTCTGTAGACATTTTGGGAAACCTAGTTCTGAGTTTTCAAGAATGAGAAAAAAGTGACTACTCCCCCAAAAAGGCCACTATCAGCACTTGGTGCCAGCTGTCCCTTCTTGATGGCCTTCCCTCCACCCTCGCTCTTTGTGGGGAGGTGCACAGTGTGCACACGCATCCTCATTACGTGTTACATGCGCACCATGTGTGTTCAGAGGGCATGTCCTTCACAACATCATCCCCTGATGCTCTGGCACGCCACTCAGCGTGTGACCTTCTTCACAGGGGTCACCTGGGCTGCTGCGTTGTCCTCCAGTGGCCCGACTTCCACCTGCCTGCACCTGGCCCGTGCCTTTCCCCCCTCAGGACCTTGTGACCCCAGGCCGTGGTCTGGCCCGGAGGCCCTAGCGGCTGGCTTCACTCTGCTCTCGGCCCAGTGTTGGCCCAAGGCGCCCTCCCTGTTGGAATCTCCCATTGTCGAACGTTTGTTTCCTTTTTTTCTGCCAACGTAAATATTGTTGTAATAAACACTGACCATTCATAAATCTTTGTTTTACGGATTATTTCCTTAGGAGTCCTAGATATTGATTTATTTGTGGCCTTTAAAAACTATTTTTTTTTTTGAGGAAGTTTAGCCCTGAGCTAACTGCCGCCAATCTCCTCTTTTTGCTGAGGAAGACTGGCCCTGAGCTAACATCCATGCCCATCTTCCTCTACTTTATATGTGGGACGCCTACCACAGCATGGTGTGCCAAGCAGTGCCGTGTCTGCCCCTGGGATCCAAACTGGTGAACCCCAGGCCACCGAAGCAGAATGTGCAAACTTAACCACTGCGCCACTGGGCCGGCCCCTAAAAACTATTTTTAAGAGATTGGGAAGAAATGATAGCCAGGTGTAAGGGGGCAGAGGAGCCATCTGCAGCCAAGGGGCACGCCTGCCATTTTCCTGAGCACCGTGTGGCTCTGACTTGGGGGCCACACCCTCGAGCTGCAGGCCAGTGGCCCCGTGGACGTGAATTTCCATTTGGTCAGCCTTGGTCCCTTGATGTGCTGGTGGCTTTTCTTGGAGGTGGGAGACCCGTGGGGAGGTTCCCTGTCCCCATGTGGGAGGCTGGGGCTCCCAGGGCTGCTCCGCACTTGCCTGAGGGGCTCCAAGCCTCTTTCCCCCCACCCCCACCCCAGGCGCCCCTCAAAGCCGGGGTTGCTCTGAAAATTTGGGGTGAAGAGCTTCAGAAGGTGCCTACGGGGCTGCCTCACCAGCAGTGTCCCCTGCGCTCTGAGAGCCTGCTGAGTCGTGAGCTCGCTCGCCTGGCTGGTGTGGCAGGGTGACAACACGTGGCACAGGTGTGTCAGATGGCTGGTGGCTCGCTGGGGACGCGGCTGGGAGCCCATGGGGGCTCAGGCCGAGGACCTCCAGTGGGGGCCATTCTCCCAACCCTCCACCCAAGAGAGCTGGTACTGTCCTTCCCATCTTCGTCCTCTGTGGGTGGGAGGCCCATTGATGAGGCCGGCCGGGTGGGCTCTCCCTGGGGGTTTGGGCCGTGGGGCCAGGCAGAACTGGTCAGGGCAGTGGCCTCAGAGTGGGGGAGGCTGCCTCTGCTGAGCTCGTGGTTTGCTGGTGTTTATGTATTAGGACCGAAGAGGAGGCACATCGCACCCAAGCCAAGCCCCACAGACAGTCTCTTCCACTTAGAGTCTGATCTCTCTCGGGCTGCCTTTCATGTAATAAATAAGGAAAGAAAAACCAAAGTCGTAATTTTGAGGTTTCCTCCTGTTCTAAAATTGCCATTTAGACTCAGTCCAGGGCCAGTGCAGGCTGTCGGCGTGAGGGTCTCCGTCAGAGATGGCGGATCAGAGATGGTTTTCGTGGCTGGGTCACTGGTGTGGCCCATCGCGGGGGCTCGTTCTCATCCCTGATGATCAGGATCAGGTGAAGAGGCTGTTTCTGCTGGTAGGAGTCACAGGTGAAAACGGCCAGAGGCCAGGCCTTCCCGCGGACTCGGCCTGCACTGGCTCGTTGGTCTGGGTGGCACCTTGCGGGAGGGTGCTCTGCGGTGGACACGTTGGGGGGCCATGGCTCCATGGACCCATCTAGAGGTCTGGCTCATGTGGCAGGCGGCCAAGGGGTGGAGCTGCCTCAGTGGTTCCGTGTGCGTGGATGCCTGTGGTTCCCGCGGAGGATGCGTCTCTGGAGCAGACCCCGCTGCTTGGGACTCTGGGGCGCTTGTTGGTGCCTTTGAGCCTCATGCTTCATCCTCGCGCTTTAATGAGACAAGAACTTCCCTGGAGGAGGATGGTGGCCAAGGCGGCTCCCAGAGTGTCCTCTTAGACCCAAAGGCCAGTGGACACAGGCGCACGTCCTGCAAAGGGTGCTGTCGCATCCAAGGGCCAGTGACCTGCTTCTCCTTCTGCTGGGTCACCACAGTGGTGACTTCCATGCCCATGAGTTGTCTGGGAGGACGTGGTGCTGGCCTGGCTCTGATAGGTGGGGATGCTGGGCTGGAGCTGCTCGTGAGCCTGGCTGTGCTCCCTGCCATGAGCCTCGAGAACCCACGGCAGCACCTTCCATGGGAGCCGGCCCGTCTGCTGATCCTTCTTTCGCCGTGCGCTTGTTGCGTGTGATCTCAGCTTTGGTTGCTCAGGGGTCCCGGGCCTCCCAGACCCTGCAAGGACACACGCACGGCTCCCGAGGGGGCTCCGTGTCTTGGCCTGGAAAGGAGAGCAGTCGGTGCACTTTTTGTGCTCCAATGGCGGCTGCATGAGTGCCCGAGAGAGGGTAGCCATCATCACCTGCTGGGCTGCAGGGCCTGGTGCTTCAGAAGATGCAGTGCCGTGTCAGGAAGCCTCAAGAATCGCAGTCTGTTTCCACAAGGAGGTCAGTGCCTCAGCACACGCTGGCCCTCGCGGGCTCAGGTTCACTTCAGAGTGTGGCCACAGTGGGGATGGCCAACTCGGCCTGTCCAGAAACACACATGGCATCCCGACCAAGACACTGCCTGCAGTGCTGAGCACCAGACATGCGGGTTCCAATCCTTCGTCTTCCTCCACTGCTGGCACCTGGGCCTTGGTTCCCCATCTGGGAAATGGGTGCTGAAGGGGCTGAGGTGGCGTCTGCATGGTCACAGCCAACCTCGTGGGCGTCCTGCTGCGTCTGCTGATAGAGTGAAATGAAAGGTGGAGTCAGGACATCGCCATTTACAGCCCCTACGGATTAATGGATCTGCTCACTTCAATGAGGCACAGAGTAGGCAGAACTGTATGTTGTGGAGTTCCAAAGGGCGCTGGGCTCTGGGTGGGAACGACAGCATTGGTCTGGGAAGGGTGTGCGAATGTCCCGGAGTGCTGGAGTATTCTGCATCTGGGTCTGAGTGCTGCTCACACTGCTGTGCACATGTTAAATCATTGAGTCGTAGTTACCAAGTCCATGCGTGCTGGGGTGTAATGTTTGCATGTTTGCATATGTGCCACCACAGAATATACAAATAAAAAACAGTAAATGAGGGGCCGGCCTGGTGGCACAGCGGTTAAGTTTGCACGCTCCGCTTTGGTGGCCTGGGGTTCATGGGTTCAGATCCTGGGCACAGACGTACACACTGCTTATCAAGCTGTGCTGTGGCAGCATCCCACATGTAAAGTAGAGGAAGATGGGCACGAATGTTAGCTCAGGGCCAGTCTTCCTCAAAAAAAAAAATAAATAAATAAATAAATAAATTGAAATGTAAAACCCCAAAACAGTGTGTCTTGGTCCCCTTTCTTGCTCCAGGGAAGGCCCTCCAGCGGAATGAGGCGCTGCTGCAGTGAACAGTCATGCTGAACACCTGCTGCCTCCGTTGGTGTCCTGAGAACCATCTTTTCTTTTTTTTAAAACCGTGGTGAAATGATGTAACATGAACTCACCATTTTAGCCATTGTAAAGTTACGATTCAGTGGCATTTAGTGGATTTGCATGTTGTGTAACCACCACCTCTCTCTAGCTCTGAACCCTTTAGTCACCCAGGAGAACACTCCATGCTCCCACGGAACCAGCTCAGCCCTGACCCCAGGCTCTGCGCAGTAGACTGCGTTCCCGCGTGCAAGGACATGGGCTGTTTCCACCCTCTGGCTCTGTGAATGGCGCTGTTAGGAACGTACGTGTGCACAGTTGTTTGAAACCTGTTTCCAGTTCTCTTGAGTCTGTCCCTGGGGTGGAGTCACTGGGTCAGGTGGTGACTCTGTCAGGTTTTGGGGAACCGCCACACTGCCTTCCACAGAGGCCGTCCCATTTTCCATCCCCACCAACAGTGTCCCGATGCCCCCATTTCTCCACATCCTCACCAAAACTTGCTATTTTCCTTTTTAACAAAAAGTTCTGGCTGTCCTTGTGGTGTCCCTGCAGGTGCACACAGGCGTCCTTACCTGTGGTTCTTGGGAACCACAATGGCTTTTGGGTTGAAGCCTTTGTTTTCCTTGCCCACTGCCTGATCCCTGTACTTGGAGATCAGGGTTTGCTGTGTCAGTGCTGTTATGTGACTGTTTTGTGAGCGCTGCCTTTACTTCTGTTAGTAAATTAGGCATTCAGAGGTATCAGGTGGTATCAGGTACCACATTTGCTGTCTGCATCAAATCTGCCGCCAGACGCTTATGGTTGGTGAAGTATGCATTTTGGAGATGTGGTAAACGGGAGGAAGAGTCACGAAATGATTACTGATTTGGCTCTTAGAATGAAACCAGAGTCTGCTCTCCTTTTACCTTGTTGTCATTTATTCATTCAACAAATCATTCAGCACCAGCTGTATCCCAGGACAGTTCTGCCTTCTCATGTGAGCATCTCCACATGAGAGAAAAGAAAATGCTTTTCCTCTGAGAGTGACAGGAAGGCCTCATGTGTGCAGCCAGGAAGGGAAGTGCCTCCAGCCTTCAGCATAAGTAACCAGTGTGGAGAAACAGTGCTGTGTTCTGAGTCTGGTTGAGAAGAAACAACCCTGAGAGCTGGGGCGTCCACCCCGCTCTGCTGTGGGCTCCGAGCAGAGACTTGGCGTACCTCGTTACTCTCAGTCCTCTTGGTCCAGGCGGGGTCCCCACTTTAAGGACTGGGCAGATGGCATGGCCCAGGGTGAGGGGCTGGCTGCAGCTCCTAACCCTCCTGGTCTGCGTGGCTCATTCATGCTGGCTCTGGTCGCCTTGCTGGCTCGCTGTCACCATCGTCATAGCAACAGGCTGTTTCTGTGACAGTCCAGATCAGGGGCAGGAGGGATGTGGACCAGACTGCACTCACACCAGCACGAGATAACTCTGCATTTCCACATTTCTAAGTGTTGTTCAGAGAAGGCTCCTCTCTCTTCTGCCCTAAGAGAAGGGTTGGCTACCACTGCTTGTGTTCTGAGGTTCTTTGGAGAATAAACAGGATCAAAATCCCAGTTCTGTATTTTCCACCAACGACTGTCTCCCTCAGGCTTTCACAAGGTTTTCTTCTTGTAATAAACACAGGAACTTGCAGCTAAATATCTCATTCATTGCAAAAAAATTCCAAGGGAAATATGGGAAGCCCTAATTCACATCATAAAGGTGTCAGCTGGGAAGTCGGGCTGGTTTCAAGGTTGAAGATTTGTGAATGCTGCAGGAGGGATCAGTTCCAGAAACTAAGCAGGAAAATCCGAGGGCCACGTGGACTTGGCGCCTGTGCTATGGCTGCACTTTCAGGTCAGCTTGTGGCAGGAGCAGCAGCCGGGAGACTTCATCTCTGTTCCCTTGTGCCTCACCCCCCCGGAAGTCCCTGGGGCCATGTCGCTCCCTGTGGCGCCTGTGGATTCCTCGTGCTCCCAGTGTCTGTGTGCATGTGCATATATGACCTGCCACATCTGCCAGAGCCTTCAGAAAGTCTGTTTTTTGACATTTAGCAGCTGATTGAAGCCTGGTGCAGTTCACATGCCTCCTACCAGGCAGGCCGTGTTTTCATGGGCTCAACTCATGTGGAAATGGCATGTTCTCGGGGCATGGAGGTGTTTTAGGGATAACAGTGGCTATGGGAAAACATTCGTCTGTTATCTCTTCTTCACCAACTGATAGTCGTTGACAATTCCTTGATGATTCCCAAAGGCAAACTTCTGGAGCCTTTTGAATTAGAAGAGTCTCAGGGCCAGAATCCTTGGACAGCTGGTGTGTTCTCATGCTTTTACAGTCGGGGAAACTGAGGCCCAAAGAAGCAGGTCTTGTGTCCTGTCCTGTGCAGGAAATGACCACAAACACAGATTACAACTGGTGCTGTTAGAAATCCTAAAAGCACTCTGGTGTGTCAGAAATAAGATTTATTGGCACAGAAAACGTCCACCCAGTTATTGAACAACTTCTATTGCTTTCCACTCTGTTCTCAAGTAATAACGTTAATGGAAAGTTACAAAGGAAAAGCTTCAGACAAGTCAAGTTTTCTCTGCCCTTTGGAGGTGCCGGTTTGCACACTGGCATCTTTGCACATGAGCTCAGTCCCCGGGGGAGATACATGTGTGTCTTTGTTGGGTTTTGCACAAGAAGGTGTGGCCACACCCGTGGCTTGACGCTGGGCCTTCAGCACTGAGCTCTGAAGAGGGAGTTCCGAGAACTGTGGCTCTGGTTTTGGTTTGGTTTCTGTTTTTTCAGTTTTAATGAGAATGAGGCAGTTGGGCCCTGAAGTGTGTTGACAGGTGGGTGTGGGCCTGGCTGTGTTGGCCAGGTGCTGGTGCTCAGGCCTGTCCTCGCCCAGCACTGTATCCGGTGCCTGCAGACACCCAGGGCCGGGCGTCTCCAGAACTGAAATGACCAGGAGGCACGACGGCCTCAATGTTCTAAGGGTTTGAGGCATTCTTTCCACAGAATGGACTTCACCAAGGCATCATTCATCCCTGCTCACTCCCAGTTCACGAGCAGGCAGCTCTCTGGACCTCCCTGCCTGCTCCCAGCCTCTGGCAGAGGAGGCCCACAGTGTGGTTTGACAAGAATCTCTAGACAGACCCACAGTCACATGTGGAGTTGTGACATCGTGGGCATTTCCTACAGGACCAGCCAGGCCCTCTTCTCCAAATGTGCTTCACTGCTCCCTCGGGCTTCTGTGCTGAGAAGGGGCTTGTGGGAGGGAAATGGTCATCTGGAGCAGGTGGCTTCTTCTGACTTTTCCTGACTGGCGAATCACTCTGTATTTTAAGCAGCTGGAGTTCATAGTTTACTTTTGTCGATAAAAAAGAGTCCTTCTCCTTAATTATTGCTGTAACTTTGACTTAATACTGTCAAGTTAAATTCAAAATAAAAAGGGACCCCTGGGATGGATGGATAAAGAAAATGTGGTTCATCCACACGATGGAATATCATTCAGCCTTGAGGAGGAAGGACATTCTCACACATGCCACTGCATGGATGGAGCTTGGGGGACATTGTGTTGAGTGAAATAACGGTCACAGAAGGACAAATGCTGTGGGATCCCACTGCTGTGAGGTCCCTAGAGCCGTCACATCCACAGAAAGTAGATGGTGAGGCTGGGGGCTGGGGGAGGGGGTTCATGTTTCGTGGGGACAGTTTCAGTTTGGGAAGATGAGAAAGTTCTGGAGATGGATGGAGGGAATGGTTGCACAACAGTGTGAATGTGCTTAATACATTGCCTGTGCACTACACCTGGCTGAGATGATAAATTCTAATTATATGCATCTTACCATAATTTAAACATTAAAAAAAGTTAAAGGGACTGGTGTGGTAAAGAGAACAAACAGTCCTCGATTCCCAGCCAGTGGAGCCTGGTCCACACTGGTCTCGTGGTTAGTGTGTCACCTCCCACTTTTCAGTATAGGTGAGATTCCCACAGTGTTTGGCTGTGTCCCAGAAAGCCTGGCCTCCAGGAGCCGTGAGCACACACAGATGCGAGCAGGTGCGCGGCTGTGAGGTGTACCCATGCTGGAAGGGTCTGTGACGAGTGCGGAGATGGAACAATCCTGCACGGAGCTGATATATACTTATGTTTGCTTTTCAGGGGAAGCCAAAAACCTCCCCAGCTACCCGGGGCCAAACAAGATGCGGGACTGCTACTGCACCGTGAACCTGGACCAGGAGGAGGTTTTCAGGACCAAGATCGTGGAGAAGTCACTCTGGTATTGTCCGCTGTTGCTTTGTTTATGCTAATGCTTCTTCCGTGTGGAAAGTGTGCCACACATGGGTGTCGTCCTGTGTTCTGTGTCACTCAGTTCGGGTGGGGACCAGTATTCATGTGGCTCTGCGTCTGGGGCAGTTACGGCCTGAGCCCCTGTCCTCCGTGCTGCACTGATGTCCCTGAATGCTCCTATGCCCAGGACTGAAGGGCACCAGGCCCACAGTGTGACTGCTGGTTTGCTCCTGGAGATGCGGTTGAGTTCTTTCTGATTAGAGATGAGCTGCAAAGTGTGTTCAACAACAAGAAGAACAGACAGAGGATTCTGAGAGGATAAATGTTTGGAAAGCTTTTTTTTACTACCTTCCTATAAATCTTTGTAAAGGGGCCTGCCTGCAAGGGCGTGGAGGTAGGAGACCAGAGAACCTTCACTGATGGAGTTTGAGGAAGAGAGGGAGGTCCAGTGAAAAAGAGCAGCACTTCACAGGTCTGAGGATGGAGAAGTTCACTGTGTAATAAACACATCAGTGCTTTTCCACCTCAGCTTCCCTAAGCATCACATGAGGGCTTGTTAACAGGGATGTCTAGGGTGGGGCTGCAGTTTGCATTTCTAACAAGCTCCTGGAACCACACCCCAAGGGTAGGAAGTGAGGGCACCTGAAAGTCACAGCAGTTGACCTAGGGCACAGGGTGAGAGACCAGAAACGCATGGTGAGGTGGCAGGACGTCCGCAGTGCAGAGCGTCAGCGGGTTGGGTGGGGCAAGTGGTTTGTAGTCCAGGTGAACACCAAAGCCTACAGTGGGGTCCTGAGTGAGCTGTTTACAGTGAGGTGGTTAATGGAGCAAAGAACCCCTGTGCAGCCAGCAACGCTGCCTTGGGGCTGAGAGTTGTGGGTCGTGCAGGTCGATCCAGACAGCTCTCATGGTCGAGAACACTTTCAGCAGATGGAATACATCCTTGCATCTTGCTGCTTCTGAGTGGGACAGACAGCATGTTCTGATGACTTAACAAGTTTAGTTTCTGGAACACGGTTCAGGCTCTCCTGCCCTGAGACTGGGCAGTGGTGTGTTTCCTTCTCTATCAGCCCCATTGCCGCCAAGCCCACAGGGTTGCCCCCAAGGCCAAGTGGTTATGGTGCTTTTGTTACTTTAACACATTCTCCAGATCCTGCAAGATAATCTGTTGAAGAAAAATGGGAAGACTGAGGAGTTTGTCAGGAGTCAAGTCTGGCTTTGGGGTGGATGGTGAAGGTGACGGCAGGATGAGGATGTCACTGTCAGCTCCAGGGTTGTTTCCGTAAGCCTAACGTGAGGAAAATCCTTTCTCTGCTTAAATAGTCGATGTCAGGGGCTTGAGGATCATAAACATGGAGAATCAATCAGTGTCTGTGAGGCTAGCTCTCCCCAGACCTGCTGACGGGGGTCTCTGGGAGGGCTATCTATTTGGGAGCCTCTGTTTTAGGTGAGGGTGAGAAATGGGGACCGTTGTCTTCAAAGTATGTCAGACAAACTTCAAAGTGGAAGTCATGGTTTCTGGTTTTGGTGGCACTGGAGAACGTGCTTCAGGAGCAGGAAGGGGAGGCTGAGCGCTCCAAAGATGATGATGCAGTAACACGGTCGTTTCTGGGAAACCAGCCGCCTGGGATGCACCCAGATCCACGTGGAAGCCCCAAGGTGCCGTCAGGAGGCCAGTGGACTCCGGTGCGTGCCCTGAGGTCACGCTCTCCACTGCCACAGCTGCTCGCCTTCGCCTACAGGCGGTTTTCATGAGTTCGGTTATTTTTGTTAACTTACTCACTTTTATTAACTCACGCAGTGAATATTCATCGAGAGCTTATCTAACACCCCAAACAAGGACAGAGGTGCTGTAAGCAGGAAATTAAAGCGGGCAGACAAGAGGGAGACAATCTTCACAGTGACTCCCAGAGCCCAGGACACGGGCGTCTGGCCGCCGAGCGTCGAGGGGAGCCCGCCGTCAAGGGGAGCCCACTCTCGGGGTGGCGCACACACGCCTCCGGGCCGCAGGCAGAGCTGCCGCCCGTGCTCGGCTTGCTGCCGACGTGTGCGCCCGACCCCAACCCCAGGCCGCGCATGCGCCCCCGCGCGTCCTGGCCCGAACGCCCGTCGGGCAGCCGCGTCAGCCGGAGCAGAGCCAGTCCCCTCTCCGGTCCGGTCTCAGGATTCCGCGCGGGACTGCAGAGTCTTGAGCTCAAAGAAGACGCAAAGGGAGGCGGGAAATGCGGCGTCACGCTTTCGCCAGGAGAAGCGGGAGGCGGCCATGCTGGAGGCCAGCGACATCACCGCGAGCAGGCGGGCCGGTGACAACGGGGCGTCGGAAGGAGCGGGGGATCCAGAAGACACGGGTGAGGCGAAGCGCCGGGGCGCCGGGCGGACCAGACCTGCTGGAGGGATTCCCGCTGGAGGGAGGCATCGCAAACCGAAGGTCCGCGTGCCGCAGCCCGAGACTGACGGCGAGCGCGGGAGTGCGGAGACGCCGTGGCTCAGGGCGAGCGAGGCCGGCGGGACGAGGGCTCCTTCAGATGCGACGACGCACCGGAGCGGCTTGACGGCGCTGAGGGCGGAGGGGCCTGGGAGCTGGGAGGACCGCCTGGACCGGCCACCCACGGGCAACTGCCAGCCCGCCCACCCGGAGCTGAGCGTTGCCTTCGAGGCAGCGTCTTCTGTCCGCCCGCTGCGGGGGCTCCGGCTTCCGGAGCACGGCCTCCTGCCCGTTGTGGGGGCGCCCGCTGTGGGAGGCACGGGCTTCGGGAGCGTGGCCTCCCTGCTGCTGTGGAGGCGCTGGCTGTGGAGGGCGCTGACTTCCGGAGCACGGCTTCCCGCCAGTTGT